>NC_067399.1:435015016-435220016 GCF_016432865.1 Antechinus flavipes
ACTTTTCCAGGGTCACACAGCCCAGTGTCTGAGGCTGGATTTTAATTCAAGTACTCCTGACTCCAGACCCAGCACTCTATTCACTGAGCCACTAGTAGATACAGATGTATCTATTGTATTGTATTGTAGGTATATATATATGTACAGATTCCTGTACATAGATAAATATAATCCAAGATAGAATATAATATGGGCAAAGAAAAAGTTTAAAATACTCTAGGAAAATCTAAGAGTGCTTATTCTCTTTTGAGAGAATCAGAAAATGCTTTGGGGAGGAGGTTAACCTTAAGTTGAGCCCTGATGGAAGTGATTCACAAATACATTCTAGTATTTGATTGACTCAAAATTATAAGAATTTAAGAATTCAAGCCATTCTTCAAGTGATAAGTGGTCAAAGGATATGAACAGACAAATTTCAATTGAAGAAATTAAAATCATTTATAGTCATATGAAAAAATGCTCTAAATCATTATTGATCAGAGAGAGGCAAATTAAGACAACTCTGAGGTACCATTAGATTGACTAACATGATAGGAAAAGATAATGACAAATGTTGGAGGGGATGCATGAAAACTGGGACACTGATACATTGTTGGTGGAGTTGTGAACTGATCCATCCTTTCTGGAGAACAATTTGGAACTATGCTCAAAGGGCCATCAAACTGTGCATACCCTTTAGTCCAGCAGTGTCTCTACTAGGCCTGGATCCCAAAGAGATCTTAAAAGAGGGAAAGGGACCTATGCATGCAAAAATGTAGTGTGGTGTTCTCTTCTTTTGTATAATATGATGGTTCTCTGGGAGCAGGTTTCTTGGGGAGGTTTCTGGAGGCAGCCTTAGTTTTAGTTCAATGTAATAATCATCCCAAATGCAGCCAGCTGTTAAAATCCAAATGTTTATTTTCTCCTTTCAAGTCTTGTCTCTTTCCTTGGGCCCGGTTAGCTTTCTTAGAGGCCTTTCTCCCTGCTCAGTTCCAAGAGCTCTTGTAGCTTGTCTTTTAGTTCTTCTAGCTTCTGCCTCTAGCTCAACTCTGACTCCTGGCTTCTCAATCTCCAACTGATGCTCCCCTCTCAATCTTTTCAACTGAACTCTCCTGACTGAGCTCAGCTGCTTTTATGCTCTTTTAGAGGTGTAAACTCAAAGGTTGACTCCTTCTCTGAGTGGAATTATAGGAGGTGTGAATTTGGATATCTCATACTGAACCCTGAAATCTCCCAAAAGTGTGAATTAATGTGTGAGCTAATGTGTGAACTTCTCAAAGGTGTTAACTTAAGCACTGTTTCTATCAATATTAATGAATTAACACCTTGTAAGGATTTGCTCTAATGTGTGAACCAATAAGTATTGTATCAATTCCATTGAGTTAACACTAGGATTCTAACAATGTAGCAGCAGTTTTTTGTAGTGGCAAGAAACTGGAAACTGAGTGGATGCCCATTTTGTTTTCTTTCTCATTTTTTACCTTTTTGATATGATTTTGCTTGTTTGGCATGATAAATGTGGAAATATGTATAGGAGAATTGCACATGTTTAACATATATTGGATTACTTGTCATCTAGGGGAAGAGGTGGGGGAAGGGAGGGGAAAAATTTGGAGCATAAGGTTTTGCAAGGGTGAATGTTGAAAACTATCTGTGCATATGTTTTGAAAATAAAAAGCTTTATTTTAAAAAAAAGAAAAGCTCCATCTTTGTGTCAGTTGTAATTTTACAATTGGGAACAAGGTTTCTAAGGCTAAGTCACTCTGTAGATATCACAGAAGTTGTTATATGTTCTTAGTTCTCAGAGAGGTCATGACATCAGAGAAGTGATACCAAGACCTTCAGTGAATTGGTTTTAAGGGAGAGAGGGCTGTGCAAGGTCACCTGCACTTTTCCTTCCAGAGCCACCTGAGTCCAGAGGCCAGATATAGATCAAGATGACTGGAGATGATTCTGGATGCAGTGGGAGACCTTGACCTTTTTAAACCCCAGATCATCAAGGGCAGCGGGAGAGACAGAATGGCTTGCCTTGCTTCTCCCTCCCTCCAGCAGATAAGCCCTTTGGAAAGAGTTAAGAAAAAAAATTCTCAAAAGGGAAAAGGCCTGGAATATGCTGAAGATGCTGAACTCAGAGCTAGAAGAGGCTCAGAAGAATCTGACCTAATCTATACCTAAACAGAAACTCTCACAGCATCCTTTAATCCCCTGCTTCTGATTGAAAACCTCCAGGGATGAAGAGCTCATTGCCTTCCTGCCTGGCTTACTCTCTGCAGCTAGATTTCCATCCTTGCAATGGCCCTGACTCAAATGAGTTTGGAGCAATTCACAGATTCGCTAAAATCCGAGTTCCATTTCCTTTGCTAGAAGGGGAGAGCTTAGAAGGAGATATAACCCATTCTCCACTCTTCATTCTTGGTCTTCTATCCTCTCCCCATCTGTGTTTTTACTCAAAATCATCCATACTCCCACCCCACATAACTGTTGAAATACTTCACTTCTTTCAAGTCTAACTTCTTCCAAGAAGGTTTCCCTCCCTGACATATAAGGTGAAAACCGACCTCTCCTTCCCTTTTCCCTTTTCTACTAGCAATTCATCTGGATCTCTCCTTAGAACTCATCTCCATCTGCCTTGGATATTAGTTGATGGAACACTGGGTGAAAGTGTTCTGGTGGAGGCTTCCGTGGCTAGTGGTAGTTCTGATCTCTTCATTTCATTGTAATCACTTTGAAGGTGACTGTCCTGGCTATTTTCCATGTGTAATAAAGTCAGTGGAATCAAACCGAGCTGGATACAGGGATGCAGTCAGCTAAGACACAGATCTGAGTCAGCTTTGTGTAGCATTTACACGGAAGTGAGCAATAAGTAATTTGGGAGGGAGAGGAGGGGAAGGAGAGAGAAGCAAGTTAATTCCCTGAGATAGAGTGAAGGATAAAGGGTAGTTTTCTGGAAAAGATATATAGTGTTTGGTAGAAAGGAAGGAGTGTGTGTGTGTGTGTGTGTGTGTGTGTGTGTGTGTGTGTGTGGTCATTCTGGAATGGTTTGTTGTGGCCCAGGCTTTGGTGGGTGCTTAGAGATTGGTACCAGGGAACAGTACAATGCAATGAAAGAGCTTCTAAATGTTATGTAATTATAAAAACCTGGAAACAACCTAAATGTCCAACAACAGAATAGTTCAATAAATCATGGTACATTTGTAATGGAATAATATAGTATTGTAAGAATAACAAGTTGGAAGAATACAAAGAAATCTTTAGACAGGCCTTTAAGAAAAAAATGCAAAGTAGAAAAAGCAGAAGAATGGAATACTTACTACCATGACCATATAAGACAAAAAGTGAATGAGAATGAATAGACAAAGAAGGAATCCTGAGGTGAACTGAGAGGGAGTGACCGAAAAATTCTTGTAATTCTTCATTTTGAAATTGATTAAAATATTTTATTTATATTCCTTTCCAGACGTATTCCTTCCTCCTTCTGCTTGGAGAACCATCCCTTGTAACAAAGGATTTATTAAAAAACAAAACAAAGCAAAAAAGAAAAGCAATGAAGTAAAACTAACCAGCGCATCAACCAAACCTAACAGTGTATGTTATATTCTCCACCCCAATGAATTAATTTAAATGTAAATAGCTACTGAGCAAGTTTCTGTGGTTATCTCGAGATTCGACGTTAAGCTTTTTAAAAATTAAATTGTATTTTTTCAGCTCTGCCTTCTCTCCCTCTCCGCTTTCCCCCTGGGGAACGAAAGAAAAACATTGAACAAATATGTATTATCAAGAAAAACAAATTCCCTCATAGCTGTGTCCAAAAAAAGTCTCAGTCTGTACTTCGAGTCTCGAAGCTTTTACCCGGGTCCCCCTTTTTAAAAGAAAGCTTCCCACAGGAAATCAGGAGACCTGGATTCCGCTCCGTTTGGGCCCCGACTCATTCTGGATAAAGCAGTAGAATCGGAAGGAGAAAGATCTGGGTTTGAACTCTGCCTCCCATACTTATTAGCTGTGTGCCTGCACAAGTCACCGAACCTCTGGGTCTGTGTAGTAAGTTAAGGAGTCTGGGTTCCGTGGCTTTATAATCTTGTAGTCTTAATCTAAGAGCCTAGGGACATCCTGCGGGAGCTTGGGCAAGTCCCTTCTCTCTGAGCCTCAGTTTCCCCCTCTACAAAAACAGACGGTTACAAGAGAGGATCTCTGCGCTTCTTCCAGCTCTCCGGGCAAGAGTCTGACTGGGACTCTCGGGTGAAGCGAGTACCTCATCCCCCTGAGCTCCGCCCGCATGGGAAGGGAAGGTGGGAAGGGCGCGGTCGCTTCAGGGCTCCCGGAGTACCCCGGCAGCCCGAGACAAAGCGGGAGGAGGGGGCGGGGCCCGGGAGGAGGCGGGGCATGGGGGCGGGCCTCGCGGCAGGGCCTCCCTAAGGCCCGCCCCCGGAGCTCAAAGGCGGTGGCGGCGGCTCCGGGCGGAGCCAGAGCGCGCAGGGGCCGGCCCGAAGTGGCCCGAGTGCGCGCAGCCCGCGGTCCCCGCAGCGCCCTCGGCGCCCCGAGCGCGGCCAGGT
This sequence comes from Antechinus flavipes, assembly GCF_016432865.1. Classification (NCBI taxonomy): domain Eukaryota; kingdom Metazoa; phylum Chordata; class Mammalia; order Dasyuromorphia; family Dasyuridae; genus Antechinus; species Antechinus flavipes. The sequence goes on from NC_067399.1 coordinate 435,019,546, forward strand.
AACCGGAGGTGGGGAGCAAGCGCGGGCTTTCCCGGGCCGCCGAGTCCCGAGCGCCGTGCCACGCGGCCGCTGCGCCCCGAGCGCCGCCGCCGCTGCCGCCCCCGCCTCTGCCCCGGGGCTCCCGCGAGGCTCGGCGGTGTCGGGGCCCCCTCCAGCTCAGAGCGCCCCGCCCTGTCCGGCCCGGGGCTTCGGGCTCTGGCTGGGGCGAGAGCAACTCCATGTAAGGGCCTGGCCGGCGGCCCCGCCCGGGGAGCGGGGAGGGAAGCAGGGAGGGAGTCACTCCCCCCCAAGTTTACTCAGCGTCTGTCGGTGGGTCTGGGCCGCTCCCCTACTTTGAGAGCCCCTCCCCCCGCGGGGCCCGAGCAGTCCCCCGTCTCGGGGGGTGATGGGGCAGCGACTGGGTCACTTCTCCGGGGGGGACCGGAACATTGTCGTCCTTCCCCAGCAGGAGATGAGGACCAAGCGGACCCCTTCTCTTTTCCTTCCTCTGTGGTGTCTGATTGACAGCTCCTCTCTTCCTTCCCTCGGTGGGGGGATGGGTAGCCGAACCCCGGTCCTTCCCCGGCAGACACCCCTCCTCTCCTTCCCTTCATCCCCCGGGAGGGGGCTGACACCCCTCCTTGCCATTCTGGGGAGGTTAGAGATACTAACTTGAACCCTGCTTTTTACTTTCTTGGGAGATTGGAGATGCTGATTTAGCGTTCTCTAATCCCCCTGGATGGGGGAGGGGAAGGTTTAGGATGCCTTTATCAGTTCTTTTCCTCCACTACCAGCCATCCTTCCTTGCTTGCCCTATGTCAGGAAGTCTCAGTTTCTTACGGATGCTGACCTCTGGACATGAGTTTCTGCCCTTTTTCTTCAAAGGATCGTAGGTTTGCCATTGGGAGAGACCGCCGAAGGCATCCGGTCTCATTTTACAGATGAGGAAACTGCCTCGGGGCAGTTAAATGACTTGCCTAGGATAACACAGGCTCTGGGTCCCATGTTTTCTTAGGGAAAGAAAATTTCTCTTGCCAAACCTGTTATCTTTCTTGTCCAGTGGAGGGTTGGACAGTACTTTTTAGCAGGCTTCTGGGAAAACTGAGGCAGGAGGGTTAAGGGAATTTTTGGGTATATTATATACACCTGGCCTCCCACCTTAATTGACAGTCTTCTGGCTTATCCTGAGAAGCAGACCCTCAAAAGACCCCCTCCCCAAAAGTGTTAATCCTTTCCTACTCTGAGAAGCAGGACCTCAGAGGACCCCCCACTTTCCCATACTCTTGATTGGCCTTAGCTGTTGCCTGGAAGGGACAGCAGAAGGCTTATTTGTCTTAGCTTGTTTGTTCCAGGCCACCTTTCCCCATGTTCCCTGGGGGCTTTTCAGAAAAAGGAGCAGCAGGTCCTCTCCCTCCTCCTAGAGCCAGCAGTACATCTCCTGGGTCTGGTCTCCTTTTCTCTGAGATCAGCTGTCAGCTCATAGAGTTCTCTGCTTCTCTTCCTGTCTTGGCTGGGGAACAGCCAAGGCTGGGATGGGCTCCAGTCCCCTCCCCTTCCCTCCCCCACAATCTCCCTTCCCCCCCCACCCTGAGCCCCCAACTTGCAGTGTCGGCTTTCATGCCTTATATAGCCTGAGTGAGGCCTCCATGTTTCACTCTGGCCCACAGTCTGACCCTGCTCTCACTCAGAGGCTTAGGGGGTGGGGTTGGGGGGGTAGAAGAGAGTTCTTTGGGATCTTCCCCACCCCTGGCTCCCCACTGGGCTCTCAGGGGACCTGGAACAGAACCCCTTACCTTAGTAGGGGATGCTGTCAGGGAGGACTAGTCCAGGTTAGAGAGAAGGGTTTGAGCAATTCCCTCCCTATCCCCTGGGCAGACCAAAGTTCTCAGCTCATTGTCCATCTGGCATCTGGGTGATGTCTGTAGTCCAGTTTTGGGAACCAGTTGGCCTGCCTGCCTCAGCTGAACCCTTTATGTTTTTCCTCCAGGAACAAATCAGCCGGCACCATGAATCCGTACAAGGTGACACTGGATGGGCCAGCTCCCTGGGGCTTCCGGTTACAAGGGGGAAAAGATTTCAATGTCCCCCTCTCCATCTCTCGGGTGAGATAAGAACCTACTCTCCTCATTCAATGAGGGTGGGGCAATAGGTGCTAATGTGTTCCTTTCCAGAGCTGGCTGTGGCAAGCACAGGGAATGGGGCCATTGTTGGCTGTTCTAGTGGGCAGGAGAGCAATGGTTCCAGGTCATGTAAGAGTGTTGACAATGTTTGGGGCTTTGCATTCAGGACCTAGTTTTGAATGTTGCCTCTACTATTGTCTACATAAGTGATCTTAGGCCAGTCATTTAACCTCAATTTCTTCAATAAAATGGAGAATAATAATGTTCACACACATACCTATCTTAAAAACCTTAACATTTTTACTAAGTATTGTGAGGAAATAGTTTTCTCAGCATACTAGAGGACTTTTGGAGTTTCTGTTATTTATTCTGTGTGTAACTTAGGGCATATCACATTCTAGGCTTGTAATATTTTTGTAAGCCTTAGGACGCTTTAGAAATTGAATTTTATTTGAGGAAAAAGCAATGCTAAGGGTGAGACTGAAATGGATAAAACTTGTTAGGTAGCATAGTGGATAGAGCTCTGAGCCTGCAGTCAGGAAGGATTCAAATCTGCTCTCAGACACATAGTAGATGTGTGACCCTAAGTGTGAGACACTTAACCTCTATTTGCCACAGTTTTTCCAAGTGTAAAATGGAGATAATAACGGCACTTATCATATAGGGCTGTGAGGATCAATTGAGATATTTGTAAAGCACTTATCATAGTGTCTGGCACATAGTAGGTGCTATATAAGTGCTTATTATTCTTTTCCTCCTCTTTCTTTCTGCCTCTCAAGAGCTTGGATTCTAGTATAGAGAGAATGCTGGAAATATCTGTATATCCCTAGTTTATTAAAACTAAAATGGGACCTTCTAACTAATGTAACACATTCACATTATCCATGAGGATAGGAAGTGACTCAGCCAGAATCACACATTTGTCATTGGCAACACTGGGCCTCTATTTCAGGTCGTCTGCTTCCCTGCCTTGAATTCTTTCTATTATACTCTTTCCTTCCATGCAATATTCTCTCTCTTGGGCAAATGAAACTGGGAGAGATCAGTGTGGCCTAACACATTGTGCCACATTGGAAAAAAGATTTATTGACTGGAGACAGTGGATCTGGAGTCAAATCCCTCTTCTGATACTTCTTACCTGTGTGACAATGGACAAATCCATAACTTCCCTGGGCTTCCGTTTCCTCATTTCTAAAATGAGCAACATTGTACCGGTGCGTTTCAAAGATCCCTTTTAGCTCTTGAGCCAGTATTCTATCTTTTGAAGGCAAACAGGGATTCCTTCATGGAGAAGAAGGGACTCACAAATTGAAGGAGTGGACTAGGTGAGGAGAAGGAAAAGCATTCAGAAATACCCTTGGTAAATGGATATTGAGCTAGCAGAGATGGGTGGACTGCCTCTTAGTTGCAAGAGAATTCTTCCCTAGAAAGTGCAGACTTGTGTCTTTCAGTCTCCATTCTTCTACTAGTTTCTTGTGTGATTTTGGAGAGTCACTCTCTAGGCTTTGGTTTCTCCGAGTGTAAAACAAAGAAAAGAAACTGGATGACTTCAGAGGCCCCCTCCAGCTCTGACATTCTTTGGCTTCTTATGACACAGGCTTCTCACCCTGTCTCAGGGTGTAACTTCCCTCCCCACACGGATTCCTTCTAAGTGCTTACTCGTAGCTGCTCAGGGGCTCGCCTGATCTAGGCCTCCTGTGACTGCCTAGTGGCTTTCTGGGAACCCCTTTTTTGTCTCTTGGCTCGGTGGATTTCAGGGATAGTGGCCAGTGTCAGGACTTGGCTTCCAGCCTTCTCAGATGCCTGACTGTCCCGGCCTTTCCTTCCCTGTCCCTTCTCCATGCTTACTGCGGGTGCTGGGCATTCATTGCCTTATAAGCCTTGGAATGCTGCAGAGCCAAGCAGAGCTCAGCGTCCAGAGGAGGAGGTAGATAGAACCAGAGCAGCTCCCAAGGTTAATTGACAATCTGGAGAATGAGGATATGCCTGGCCAAGGCCAGCATGAGGGGCAGGAGGGAAACTACACGGGAAGAAGCTGGGCACTGGAAGGCCAGCAGTCTCTTTGTGTCTCCATCCTCTGATGGATAGAAGAGAGAAGCTCACTGTGTTAACAGAGACAAGTTATTCCCTGGGAACCTGTGAGCCTGTGGATTAAGCCCCCACTCACCACACCCTCCTGGTGCCCAGATAGTATCTATTTACAGATACTGAGAGGTGTAGTGGTTGGGAAAGGGGACAGCCTCCACTGCATCTTGTCCTTGCACTTTAAACCTATCAGATTTAGAACTGGAAGAGAGCTTAGAATACAGAACCAAGAATGTCATTCGGGGAGGGGCCTTTAGAACATGGAGTTGAGAATGTCATTCTGGAAAGGGGCTTTAGGACATGGAACCAAGACTATCACAGCTGAGAGGGGCTTTTAGGACATGGAACATTGAATGTCTCGGCCAGAAGATGCCTTTAGAACTTTAAATGTAGACCATCACAACTGGAGGATTCCTTAGATCATTTAGACTTACCTCCTCATTTTTTAGTTGAGGAACTGAGCCCCAAAGAAAAAGGGACTTGCCCAAAGTGCTCTTTTTCTTACCCTGGATTTGGGAAAAAATAGTTCAATTTGCTCCTTTTTGGAAGGCTAAGAACAGCTGTGCTTTGCCCAGGGCTTAGAGCACCTCTGTCTCTTGAGAGGGGCTGGTAAAGAACATGTAGTTCTTTGTGGTAAGTTGAGATACTAAAGGTCCATATACTCAAGTTGGAAACCCACAGGTGAATGTATGGCATTTGGCTTTAGAAAGGATAGAGGGAGTGACGGAGGGAAGGGAGAAAGATGGCAGGTTAGGGACAAAGAGGGATCTGAGAAGAGGTAGCTGAACTTCAGTCTGGGGCAGGCACCATACTTTCACTGGATCAGGGTTGTGAGGATGAAGTTCTGAGGCCGGTTCCTGAGGGGCTGCCTGTCTTGCCATCAGATGCCTCCTGCCCCCAACTACCAACCACACCTTGGAGCCAGAGGGATCCTCAGGGTTACTCTGTCTAGCCTATACTGGCACGAGACTACTCTATAGACATAATAGGCAGATGACCATCTGGTCTTTGCTTGAAGAAGGGGAAACCCATGAACCTCCTCATTCCATGTTTTAGACAACCTTAATTGTTAGGAAGTTTTCCCCGATGTCATGTCTAAATCGCTCCCTTTACAGCTCTCCCTGTTGCTCCTGGTTCTAGGGCCAGGTAGAATATCTGATTATTCCTTCTTCCCTCCGACAGCTCTTCACATACTTAAGAATAGCTTTCTTGTTGCTTCCCCAGGCTAAGCATCCCTAGGTTGTTTGACCTTCCAAGAAGCAGGCTTTTTGGGGTTATTAATGTCTTCTAAAACATAATGCCCAAAACTGAATGCAGCATTCTGGGTATGCTTTGATCAATGCAGAATTTGGTGGGGTAGCCATCTCATTAATCTGGACTCTCTGTTTCCCCAGTCCTCCACCTCTGGAGTGTGAAGCGGCCGCTCCCTTTCTTCCCCCATTTCTACCTTCTCTGCTGTCTGCCTGTCCACCTTCTGCAAGCTTGGCTTTAAAAGTCCTTTCTGATGACTTTGGCCAGGACTTGGAGTGGTCAGAGATTGTAGCGGGCATAAAGAAGGTTATTGTAAGAGGTTGGGACCCCATGCCCAGTTTTTGACTTATGCCCCAAAACCCTATTAAGATATTAAGAATCATTCTCCCTTTCCCCTTGACTTTCAGAGTCTAGCACCTGATTTTCCTGTGGAGGGTTATGTACTGTAATGTAGGCAGGCAGCATTTCCCCTTTTCCCCATACACTTGAATTGCAATAAGGAAGTTCTGGGTTCCAATCTCACCTCAGATATTTATTATCTTTATGACTCTGAGCAAATTCCTTCCATTTTTTTCCTCTGAGAAATGAGGGGTTTAGACTTAATGGCTGTGACCCGGTGACTACTGCAGGATAAGTTTTCTGTGTGCAGAGGATACTTGAGGTCAGGGGCCCCAGAGTGACCATGCTTTGCCCGGGAATGAAACTGCTGCAGGCCCCACACTTTCCTGTCTTGAGCTCCAGCCAGCCATTGTCCTGTGAGCACAGACCTAGGCAGATCCTGCCCGTCAGAGTGGAATTTGGGAAACCAGGAGGCAGCCATTCTTTGAAGCAGAACTTCTCTAGAGAGTGAGACTTGAAGTTTTCTCCAGTTTTAGAGATAGTATTAGGCTCTGGAGAACTAGGGAAGGACCCCACTGTGGCCTCCTGCCCTTGTGACCTGAGGGTGTGCTGGCCACCAGCGGGGCCCTTGGCCCAAGCCCTAGCATCTAGGGGAGGAGCTAGGGTGTGGGTGGTCCCCTCCCTGAGCTCTGAGAGCTGTGACCCTCCCCCTCTCCTCCCTTCCCTGACCCTAGGATTGAGGCGGAGCTCCTTTTGGGCTCTGGCCTGACTGATGAGGTAATGTCTGGGGTGATGGGGGGAGGGGGTAAGATGCACTGGGCTGGGAGATGCCTGTGGTTGGGGGCCGGAGGCTGCGGGCCTGAGAGGCCTCAGTCAGTACCTCCCACCCACTGAAATCACTGCCTCACCCTTAGGTCTCAGGCCAGAGAGGCAGCCAGTGGTTGAAGTTGTCCATGGCCTGGAGCTGCCGGGGACCGAGGCATTGGGAGAATGCCCAAGCCTCTAGTTTGAATATATCTGGGGGGAGATTGTGGCTGCCTGGGGATCAAAGTCATGGAGCTGGAAGGGGCTTCCATTCCATATCAGAATAAGATTCTCTTCTAGAACATCATTGAAGAGCAGTCCTCCAGCCTTTGCCAAAGACCCGGAGGAAAGCCCAAAACCCATTGCCTCCTGGATCAGCCCAGGCCCCTCTGGCTAGTGTTAAATCCTGGGAAGGTTTTCCTTATGTCAAGCCTCAACGTGCCTCTCTTTCCCTTGTACCCATTTTCCCTGAACATTCTCGATCTCTAAAGTCCAGCAGAATAACTATCATCCCTTCTTCCCAATATACTGCCCTTCAAATAATAATTAAAATAATTATTCCAGGACATGCTCCAGTTCTGACACAGGTTGTCTGTGTGACGATAGGCAAGGATCCAGCCTCTCAGATCTAGGCAAATCTCTAAGACTTACATTGCCAGAAAGGCGACAACCTCCCTTGGCAGAGAGTTTCCTCATCTGGGAGTCCCCGATAGAAACGGAGTCACAGACTCAGCTGCCCGATCCATAATAACAGTAGCTATGTTTGTACGAGGAGCTCTCCGAGCTCCAACATATTTGGTCCTCACAGTAACCAAACGAGGTGGGTGCTGTTAGTGTCTTTTTTACAGATGAGGGAACTGAGGCCACGAGACATATAGCCATTTGCTCAGGGTGGCCAAAGGTGGCTGAATCAGGATTTCATCTAGGGCTCTATCCACTACCACCAAAAGTTTTTGTCAGAAGTAACTATTATGAGCTTTCTTTAAGTGAAATATGTGCCATTTCCTCCTAGTCCTAATATGAGGTCACCTAGAGCTGAATCCACCTTTCCAAATGCCTTCTGGCAGGGCAGACTGTAGCAGGGCTGTCACCCCCTTGGAAGTAAACGACTTCTTTGGGTGTCCTGTTGCCTTTTGACTCATTGAACTTGATCTTGCAGGCCACTAAAACCTCTAGATCTTCTTCAGTGAACTGTTCCTTATTATCCTCCCTCCCCATCTTGGACTTATTGATGTTTTTGAATCCAGGTATAAGCTGTTACATTTATCCTTATGTGACAATGTGGCACAGTGGATACTAGCTGTGTGACTACAGAGCAACTGTTTAATCTCTCGGTATTCCAGGCAACAAGTTACCGATTTATTACTTTGGTGGAAAGGGAGAGGGTTTCCACACTGGTAGCTCCACGCATAGATGAAATCACAGGTACATTTTTTTTAAATGATTGGATGGGCTTGAGCCTTCTCTCACTCTGGATCCAGCATGTTAGGTAACTGCCTTTTTATCAACTGTGATCTCTTGTTAAATAGGATCCCTGGGGCACTCCATTGAAGACTTTCTAAGCTAACATTGAACTATTAATAACTCTTTTTGTTCAGCCATTCCACTAGTTGTGAATCTATCTAACTACTCTTGTCTAGATGCACCTCCAGCAGAGAGGAAAGGGAGACTTGAGGGGGACCTGAGTACTTTGGAGGACTCCCCGCAGGGAAGCCAGACCTTGTTGCTGGCTTAGGGCCATGGCAGACTTCCATTTCATACCTCTGCTTGTTCCTGCTGCCCTCTCCTTACCCTCCTGTAATCTGACTTTCACCCCCACTGAAAGCATAGAACACCAGGGCTCACAGGATCCTTAGAGCCCATTTAATTCAGCATTGAACCTCCTTGTATGGATGTCCTATAGGTAGCAAGGAGGAGAGCAGAGATTCAAATGGAGATCTTTTAATTCCAAACCCAGAGGGCTTCTGTGACTGGTCTCTTTGAGGTCTTTGATTTTTATTCATCAACTAAAGCCTTGAAACATTGTCAAAAACAAAAGGAAACATTGTCTTTCCTTGACTTCCCTGATATAATTGGTTCTTGATTGTTCCACTTTCTTAAGTGCCTGCTCAAGATCTCATCCTTTCTCCCCTTTTTTGATAGTATCCTAACTCACCTCCATCTCTTCACATGACCACATCGCCAGCTCTGACTCAGTTTCTTAGTACCCTCCATGGCTTTTCTTTGCCTGTGAGATAAAATCCAGATTTCTTCCTGGATTCTGAGGAGTTCCACAACCTGGTGGGAGAACTGCCCAGGCAGCTTCATCTCTTGCTCCACGTGGCCCAGCTTTGGTGTCTTGCACCCTTTCCCAAGCTGTCCCCTGGGCCTGGAATGCCCACTCTTCCAACTTTGTTTCAAAATCCCACCCACTTCAAGACTTGACCCAGGCCTCATTTCTCTAGGAAGCTTCCATCTCCCAAACATTTTTGTTGACATTATTTTCTTCCCTTGAAACTCCTATAATGAGGAAACAGGGTTTGGAATTCCGTGTGGTTTGTGGCCCAAGCCAGGCTGTGAGTATTTGTCCCCTCCATGGCAGCTTGCCCCAGTTGGCGGTGGGGGTGGGAGAAGGCCTGGGCTCACCACCCACTGCAGTGGACTCCACTAATCAGACAGTGAATGGGACAGTAGGATTCTGGGGGGCTTTGATATTTTGGAGAGAATTCTAAATTTAGAGTTAAGAGGATTTTGATTATCATCTCTCCTGTACCACTTTCTATCTGTGTGAACTTGAGCAAATTCTTTTTCTTCTCTGGGCCTCATTTCCCACTATTATAAATAAAACAAGAGGGTTGGACTGTATCTCTGAGGCCCCCTCCTGTTTTGATATTAATAGTAGCCAGTGTTTATATAGTGCTTTCAAACTTGCAGAGTGGTTTACATGTATTATCTCTTGATCCTCACAAAGCCCCCTCTGAAGCAGATGCTATTATTAACCCCTAGTTCATAGATAAATGAATTGAGGCAGGTGGAGTTTAAGTGATTTGCCCAAGATCACATAGCAACTAAATGTCAGATAGATTTGAATCCAGGTCTTCCAGCACATTATCTACTATGCTGTGTTATGTCTGAAATTCTTTATGTGGCTTTTGTTTCTGCAGCTGACTCCAGGGGGGAAGGCAGCTCAGGCTGGAGTGGGTGTGGGGGACTGGGTCCTGACCATCGATGGGGAGAACACCAGCAACCTGACCCACATTGAAGCTCAGAACAAAATCCGGGCCTGCGGGGAGCAGCTCAGCCTCAGCCTCAGCAGGTGTGTGGCAAACAATGACCTGAGCATGGACTCCTGGGTCCCTTTCTGCATCTGACCAGGATGGGGTGTTCCTTTTCACCTTGAGGGATGCCTCTGTCAGTCCTTAGTATTGATCCCAGGAACCACATTTTACTACCGTAGATTCTAAGACATTTCCTGTTCCTTCTGTCCTATTTTCTGCCTGATCTCAGGGCCCCCATTTCAGAGCTAGGTCCAAGAGTGGGATAAGTTGATTTCCTGAGGAGCTCTGTGTCCAAGACCTCCAAAACACCTCCTCCTCAAGCGGTGGGCCCCCACATCTAGGGGTATCTCTGTATATACAGTCACTGCACACAACTCCATTCTTCACTACATTCAAGCCAGAAGGCTTCCCAGCCTGATGGGTGGAACCAGATTCACAGGTTTGATGAATGAGGGGAAGGAAATAGCTAACCAGAAAGAGCACCAGACTTGGAGTCAGCAGATCTGCCTTCTCTTCCTGACTCTGTTGTCTCCCCACTGTGTGATAAATCTTTTTGGCAATCCCTGTAACCTTTCTGTGCCTCAGTTTCCTTTTCTGTAAATTGAGGACAATACCTATACTACCCACCTCATGGGGGAAATAATGGCTATTGAAATGTCACCTGCTCTTAGGGTGTCTGCTCTCTGGATGAAGGGCCCCGGATGGTTCACCGTGGGGAGAGGATGGCTGCAACACTTGGCAGGATATTTGGAAGAGGCCGGGGTGGGAGTGGGGGCTGATTTGAGGGTGAGGGGAAGCTATATATTCTATCCTGACTCTGAACTCTGTTTGTCTTTCAGGGCCCAGCCCCTTGTGAGCAAACCCCAGAAGGTAAGAATGGCTTTTGTTGGTAGGAAGCTGACTAAGGCTCAGTCTCTTATGAGGGAAACAGGACTCTAGGTAGAGAGGGAGAATGGAGGGAACCCATTGTCACCGATAGACTCTGAAGTGGCCCCTGCCTTCCCGAGGGCTGGCCCAAGAGAGCAGTGTTGGGAGAGGAACCTGGGTTCCCACTGGGCCTCAGCACTGCTCCACGGTTTCCTTCCTGGGCCAAAATCCGGGCCTGTTCTGTGGCTGTCATTGCAGTTGGGCTGGGGCTGAGTGTCTGAATTTGTCTCTGTACCTGTGCCTGTCTCTGCACTGGAGTTAGGGCTCTGCCTTGGATTTGGGGTGTGGAGGCTGGAGTAGCGGCAGAGGGATGTGTCAGGGTCACGTGGGGTTCTGATTGCCTAGGGAAATGGGCTTGAAAGAGCCTGGGCAGGATGAGATGGTCCTTCAGGGGCACCAGGGGTGCCCGCCTTCTCTGCTTGCGTGGGAATGTTGGGAGGAGGAGCTGGACCCCTTCCCCGGAAGGCCAAGCCTTGGTGCCCCAGGGGGCGGCTCCCACCACTTCCTGGCCCCGCCTGTGTGTGGGGTGGAGGGGATGAGCTCATCCCTTGGTGCAATGAGCCCCTCATTAGCTACAGCTTGAAACCTGAGCTTCTGGCCTGCCCCCTGCCTCTGGCCAGATGTGGGGGAGTGGGACACGTGACCAGCCCAGCTCCTCTCCTCCTGGGGCCCTTGTCTGTGGAGGCTGATTTATTGTGGGGAGGGGGGTGGATCCCACATTCTGGGCATCCTGCCCATTGGCCTTGTGGGGGGAAAAGCAGAGAGATAAGGACCCCATAAGCCCAGGACTGGCCCCTACGCTGGAAAGGAAGCTGATTTTTCAGGGAAGGGAGGAGGGAAGAGATGAATTTTGTGGGCCTTCAGATCTCAAATCTTGCTGGGAAGGTGGGGATGCTGGGGTTGGGTTGGGCAGGGCCTCTGCCTGGTGTGTGCCTGGAGCACTGCCTGCCCCCTGCATGCCCTACCCCTCCAGCCCACCTGCTCATGCTGTGCTCTGCTTTGTCTCTGCCCAGGACCCACCCCCCTCCGCTGAGCCCCCACGCTATACTTTCACACCCAGTGCTGCCCTCAACAAGACTGCCCGCCCGTTTGGGGCTGCCTCGCCAGCTGAGAGCACAGGGGTGAAGCCAGGGACCTGCCCAGTCCCCCCACCCCCCTTCACCCCTCAGCAGAATGGGTACGTGGCCAGGGCTTGGATGGGCCCAGTGACGCTGGTGCTCTCCACTCTCTCTGGTGTCTGTGCCGTACCTCTCCGCCCTTCTTTACCAAACTGTTCCTAGAGTCCTCTAGCCTGGGTCAGTGTGGCAGTGGCAGGCCCCTCTTTCTGGGGGCCCAGGGCTTCTTCTCTCCCTCCTTTTGGAGGATTCGAGGCTCTTTGACTTGACTGAGCCCTTAACCTGAGTTCTGGTTCGGAAAGAGTTCTGTTAGAGGCCGCCTGGGTGGGGAGGTTTCTCACCTAGGCCTGGTCCTTGGCTGGGGGAGCCCAGCTGGGGTTCAGAGGACAGGGTCCAAGGACCGAGCCGTTATACACAGGTCCCTTTGTAACGCATGTGGCCCCCCCGGTCATTAGGGGCAGACCTCAACCATCACACACAGCCCCCCAGGCACTCACACTTCCCTTCCAGACATCAGCCACGCTACCCACTCCCCCTCCCCCCAGCAGTTACAGACCTGCACCCCACTGCATTCACCCCCAGCCATGTGACCCCTACACCTCAGACAGCCTGTCACAGACACACCCCTGCTCCCTCGGCGGACTCGACCTGTTTCTTGTGGCTAATCTGACTTCTTTCCTCTGTCTCTTCCCCCATTTCCCTCTGTATGTGTCCCTCTTTCCTCCATCCTTTTCCTTGTCTGTCTGTCTTCTTTGCAGGTGGAGACCCCTAACAAGTCAGTGAGCTCCCTCTGCCTGTCCCTCTCTTCTTCCTGGGTCCGATGGGGGATGTATAACCTTCCCCCCTCCTCCTGCTCACCTTCCCCTTACACACACCCTTTCACTTAAGCCCCTGGAGGCAGTTCTTACCTTCTTCACTGTTTGGGGGCCTCCTCTCCACACTGTCCCCAGCCCCTGGGGTTGTCCAGCCCCCCCCTTCAGGCCAACTTCCATTGTCTCTGGGCAGGGATGTGGAGGGAACTTAATGGGACCACAGCCAGGGTGGGATGAGGCTTCTTGCAACCTGGGGGCCTGAGCCAGACCCCACCCTCCCCACAGACAGCCCCTTCGGTCACTCCCTGATGCCAGCAAAAAGCGTCTGATGGAAAACACGGAGGATTGGCAGCCACGCCCTGGTACTGGGCAGTCCCGGTCCTTCCGGATCCTGGCCCACCTCACTGGCACAGAGTTCAGTAAGTACCCGGCGAGGGATAGCTGTATGTAGGAACCGATGCGTGTTACTGCCCCCAGCTCTGCATGGGAGCAGACCCCTGAACTTTTCTGTCTGGGAGAGAACAACTCAGGAGGGACAGAGTGTATCAGTTATGGAAGTATGGGACAGAGGCCCTTGGGGAAAACACCTGGGAATCTTAGTGATGCAAGCTTCAGAGCAATAAGCTATGTGTGATGCATCAGCCAGAAAACAGGTGGGAAAGGACCATGCTGTGTTCAAAGGGGTGTTGAATTTTTTAAAGTCAAAAGGAAGCCCCTGGGTCATCTAGGCAAACCCCAGCCTTTGCAGAGATGAGAATTCAGACTATCCAGAGTGAGAAAGCTCATGGTTTTGCTGTCCTCTGCTTTGGCCATCTGCAATATTGGTATCTAGTCTTGGGCTGTGACAAACTGAAATATATCCAGAAGAGAGTGACCAGGATTAAGAGGAAACTGGAGATGGTGTCATAGGAGAGGGCAATCAAAGGAACTATTTCTGTATTCTACTAGGCTATTTCTGTGACTTGTAGAAAAGTTAGGTGCTGGGGGTGGGGAGTGGGAAGGGGGAGGAGAGAAACACAATATTGTTGGCTGAACTTCATCTAGCACCTAAAGGTTTGCAAATAGATCAGCTGGGTGGTGCAGTGGGTAGAGGACCCAGCCTGGAGTTGGGAAGACCCATTTTCCTGAGTTCAGATCCAGCCTCAGATACTTCCTAGCTGGCCAAGTCATTTATCCCTGTCTGCCTCAGTTTCTTCATTTCTGAAATGAGCTGGAGAAGGAAATGGCAAATCACTGTAGTATCTGTGCCAGGAAAACCCCAAATGTGGGGTTGTGAGGAGTCAGGAATGACTGAAAAATGACTGAACATCAGCAAAGGTTTGCAAAGTACTTTATGAAGACATCTCATTTGATCCATCATCTCTATGAATTATATGCCTTATTCCCATTTTACAGATTAGTAAAACAAGGACAGGGAGTTTAACTTAAATTGGTGGATCAACAAGGATTTGTTAAGTACTTTCTGCCCCTGGTCACTTAGCATAGGACTCAAATGACTCCGAGTCTAATGGAATGTTTTTGGCTCCAGTAGACTGCTCCACCCCTCTTCCCAGATTCAGTTACTTAAAGAGTTTTCATATGGAAGAAAGGTCATAGTTTTTCTGATTGACCCGAGAGGGCAGAACTAGCAGTAGTAGGTAGAAACTGCAGAGAAGGCAGATTTTTGTTCCTTGTATAAAGAAACACTTTCAGAGCTCTCCAGAAACTCTGAGGGTTTTCTTATGTAGCTCCGTGTCACTGGAGGTGCCTACACAGCTGGATGTTGTAGATGATGGTTTCCTGCTTTGGTAGGGTCTGGACCAGATGTCCTCCAATGTTCCATCCTTCCAGCTTTGAAATTGTGGACCTCTTGCCCCACCCAGGTAGTATTTCAACTCCTTCCTGAGGTCCTCTTCCAAGGAGCAGACTGTTCAGGCTTTTCCCAGAAGACACTCACCACATCCAACTTTAGTTTTCCTGCTGGACAGCAGCTTTCTTGCCTACCTTGCCTCCCTTTGGGGGGGCCCAGGCTTCCTCTGTTCTTCTGTATAGTACTGTAGGAAAGCTTGTAGGTGAGAGTGGGAGGGTTTAGGGGACCTTCCTGTTCTCTGATCTTCCCTTTCTTGTTTTTTCAGTGCAAGACCCTGATGAAGAGCAATTGAAGAAATCCAGGTAAGACAGGGTTGCAGCAGGCCCCTGTGCTCCTTGGCATTGCCATGTCCAGCCCTGCTGCTCCATGATAAATTCTAGAGAGCCCCACCAATGGGAGCTTTTTGCAAGAAGCTTTAGAATCATAGGTGGCTCCCAGAGCAGCAGGTGTTTAGCCCTAAGGTGGGCTTCCTTGCTTTGGAGTTTTCAAGGCCTTCCTCTTCCTCCTTTCTCCTCTTCCTCCTTCCTTTTTCCTCTTCTTCTCTGTCCCTCAGGGAAAAGTATGTCCTGGAGCTGCAGAGCCCCCGTTACACTCGCCTACGGGACTGGCACCACCATCGATCTGCCCACATGCTCAACGTGTTCTAGCCCAGACCCTCCTCCCAGCTCCCTAGTACAAGCCTTGGCTGGCCTCCAATCTGCCTGCCTGTGTTCCTGTCTCCCAGCTTTCCTGCTAACCTTTGCTGCTCCCTTTCTCATCCCCTGAGATAACTCTTCTCATTCATTTGCCCTGAATACCTTACTTCCCCATTCTGCCATCTGCCCCCTAGGCCCCGCTTCCTGGACCATGGAGATTTATGGCAATCCCTTCCCGTCTTCTCCCTTGACTGGCCCCCTTAAGGAGGTGATCTAAGGCAGTCTTCGAGAATGTCCATATCTCCCAGATCCTGGGCCTGGGCTGAGCCTTCCTTTCTGGAGGGCCATGCTCAAGAGCCCTTGTTTGATGTGAGGTCTTGAACTTGGTGATTCCTCACACATTCCCCCGCTTCCAAATGCCCTTGTAGGGTCATTCCTTGGCAGGGACTTTTGCCCAGCTATGCCAGATGTGATGGTTATAGCTGGGAGCAACGAGGGGGACATTTTGGACTGAGCTGTGGAAATAAATGTTCTTCTTTCTCTCTGTCTCTGCTTCTCTTTCTCTACCTCCCTGGTTATCTAACACCTCCCTTGGGGCATGGGTCTCCAGGGAAGGGTGGCGGCTGGGCCACCAGATTTATAGATGCAGAAAGATGGCAGTCTTTAAGGTTTAGTCACCTTCCCTGTTGGGGAGGGAATCCCTGAAGCTCTTACTGTCAGACCTGGGAAGGGACATTCAGAATCCCCCATTTTACAGATAGGGAGCCTGAGGCCCCTAAATGTTAAACAACTGACCCAAAGACATATCTGGGGCTAGAACCTAGGTCCTTGACTCATAGCCACTGCATGCCTTCAGGAAACTTTCTGCAAGTAATGGGGAGAGGGTCTTTCTGGCAAAGGGATCTTGGGAGAAGACCACTAGCCAATCCATCCTCAGTCCGAGCTGCCCTGACTAGGGGCCTAAGGTGCTCTTGAGTCCTGGGGCCAAGGGAGTTAGTGCCCTCACGAGCATGTGTAGGCCCCCTGACTTTGCTCACGGGTTGGAGGAGCATCTACCTATGCTTCTGTCCTGGGAAGTGGTGGGAGGGCCTCGAGGGCCTCTGGTGTAGGCACAGATAGGAGCTCCTGCTTCAGCAGGAATGGGGAATGTAATGCTTGGTGCCTCTCTACCCAGGGCCTGGTCTGAGCTTTTTCTCCCCGGGGGGCTGTGAGTTTGGGTTTGGGGCCTGGATGCAGGCTGGGACCACCCGAGGGCCTCAGCTCGTTTGTTGCTCAGCCAGGGGAACTCAGATTCCATTAACGGGTCAGGCCTGGCTGGGGCCTGGGGAGGCCCTCGGGTTACTGCGCTGCCCAGCCGGGGTCAGAGGAGACCCACAGTTACGGGGAGGGGGATGCTCACTGGGCCGGAGTCCCATGTGGAGATCAACTGGGGATTTTTGTAGCCAGGTACCAAGGACAGATTCCTCGGCCTCCACTGTGCTGACCCCAGAGCCCAGATCTGGTGAGCGGAGGAGCGGGGGGGAGGGGAGAGGGGAGGAATAAATCAGAACCAGTCTCTCACCATGTTCTGCCCAGAGAGTACCATTTATCTGCTAGGGCGTGGCTTGGTATGCCAGGGCAGGGTTGGGGTTTGTGCAGAAGTCTTTTCTTCTGGCTGCTGGGGTTCAAGGGGTGGCAAGATGGGCAGGGGGAAGAGGACACTTAGACATAGCCCCTGAGGGTGCCAGCCTTCTGGACATTAGTCTGGGCAGTTGGGGGAGGGGAGTCTTGTGTCTATCCCTCTGACCATCGGGATTTGGGGAGGGCCAGGCTGGGTGGGAAGCAGGGGTGAGATCCCAGGCTGCCTTGAGAACTGGCTCTCGGCCCTCACAGGCCCCACCAGCCCCTGGAGCTCCGGCCCCGCCAGTCGCCCCCCCTGGGCAGTGGACCCAGCATTCGCAGAGCGCTACGCCCCAGACAAGACTAGCACCGTGCTGACGCGGCACAGCCAGCCGGCCACCCCCACCCCCGTGCAGAACCGGAACTCCATCGTGCAGGCCGCCCAGCTGGGCCCCGACAGCAGCAAGACTCCCGTGTGCCACCAGTGCCACAAGGTCATCCGGTAGGTGGCCCTCCCGAGCCCCGCCGTGACAGAAAACTCTGGGTGACTGCCGCGTGCTCGCAGGCAAGCCCGTCCCTCTCCTTCCCTCTCTGGCTTTGGCGGTGGCCCGAATCCCCCGTTTGTGTGCGGGGAGCTGGGATCCCAGTGGGGTAGAGAGCTCCCAGCGAGGAAGGCCTTTTCTCAGTGCAGATTGGTTCCTCCTGGCACCTCTCAGGCTGAGGCCCCCGGAGGCTGAGGTGGGGCCCAGGAGTGCAAGAGCCAGAGCCAGGCTGTGTCGGAGATGTGAACCCAGCCTTCCTGACTCCCAAGCCCTCTCCTGCCGTTTTCTGTAGCACTTTTCCAGTTCAATTGAACAAGTCAGTTCAATAGCACTTACTGTGTGTCTGCTGTGTGCCCAGCACCGTGCTGAGTAAGTGCTGGAACCACAGAAAAAAGGCAGAACCAGCCCCGGCTCTTTCACAGTCTGATGGGGGAGACAACGTGTAATTATGCACAGTCTGCTCAGGATAAGTGGAGGAGAATCTCTGAGGGAAGGCCCTGAAATTAGGGGAAATTAGGAAGGGCTTCTTGCAGAAGGATGCTGAGGGGAAGGGGAGCCCTGCTGTGTGGGTGAGGAGTGAGGGCGTCGGGCGTGGAGGGCAAGCAGAGAAAATGCCCAGAGTCCGGGGCTGGAGTGCCGTGTGCCAGACTAGGACCCTAGGGCACGTGCAGCTGGCGAGTATAAGGGGACTGTGAGGGGAGAGGGCCCAGGGTGTAAGGAGCTCTGAAGTCTCACAAAGGATGGCACATTCGACCCTGGGATTAGGTCTGAGCCACCTGAGGTTTTGCATAGGGGGTGACGTGGTCAGACTGGTACTTTAGGAAGATCTGTTGGCCCAAGAGTGGCAGCACAGGGGGGCAGACTTGGCGGGGAGAGCCGCTGAGACGTGCGGTCGTGCAGGCAGGAGGTGTGGAGGTGGTGACTGTCAGAGGAGAGAAGGGGGCCTGTGTCAGGGAGAGTGCAGAGCAGGCCTACCAGGGCCTAGTAACCCCTGCATGCGAGAAGCGGGTGAGAGGGATGTCCAGGTGGTAAGCCCGGGAGGCGCTCCTACTGTCCTCATTTTACAGATGAGGGAACTGAGGCTGAGAGGTTAAGTGCCTTGCCCAGAGTCGCACCAAGCGTCTGGGGTGAAGTTCAGGCTTAGGTGTCTGACTCCTACGTCCAGTCCTGTGCACACTACACTGAAGATTTAGGAATCATTTGCTTCCAGATAATAATTGAATCCATCAGAGCTAATAAGATCACCAAGAAAAACAGTAAGAGAGAAATTCCAGCACCAAGTCTGGGGGACATCCATACCAGGGTAGTAGTGGTTGTGATCTAGATGCAAATGGTGCAAAGGAGACTGAGAAGGAGCTGTCAGAAGGTAGGGGGAGAAAGAAGCTGATGAGCAGTGTGAGAGGCTGCAGAGAGGTCAGGGAGAAGGAGAACAGAACAGGCCGATGGGTTTGGAAATTAAAAGGTCGTGGTCACTTCAGACAGAGTTTCAGTTGAATGATGAAGTTAGGAATCAGACTGTAAAGGTAAAGGATACGGCAAAAGGGAGTGAAAGTACCCAACACAGAAATAGATGATGGCCTCTCACCTCAAGGAGCTTATCCTCTTGTTAGGGGGGCTGTAGCAGGTACTACAGTACTGCAGTGCTAAATAGATGGCAGTGGGGTCAAAGAGATTCAGGGAAGTGCTCTAGGAAAATGGGGGAGTGAAAACCCTTAGCTGAGTGGGAGGATGAATTTCTGGAGGAGTTTGCATCTAAGAGAGGCCTTGAAGGGGAAAAAAAATAAAAAGGTTTCTAACGATAGAGTGCATCCCTAGCCTTGGGGGGTTGGCCCTGATGTAAGAGGGAGAAAGATGAGAATGGAGAACTGTGACAGGACTGCTTTGATTGGGACATCAGAAGGACAGAAGGGGTCATAAATATCTGCTGACATCCATTAACTCATGGGCCGGTAGGTGATGCAGCGGGCAGAGTGCTGGCCCTGGAGTCAGAAGGAACCTTGGTTCAAATAAAGTTTCAGAAACTTGATATTTATTAGCTGACCCTGACCAAATCATCTAACCCCAATTATCTTGCCAAAAGGAAAAAAAAAGTATAGCTAGTGAGGAGGAAACAGTCCCATTGTCTGAGGTCCTTTAGTCGTGAGAGACCATTTATCCTCCTTCCCTGCTTTCCAATGCAGCCCCCCAAATTTTCATCAGGGTTGTCCAACCTCTCCTGCATCCTCAAGGACCAGTCCCCCTTCCTTACTCAAGACCCAAGTGTAGCTTCAAAGGACACTTAGGACTTCTCTGCTCCCAGAGGAAGAGGGATAAGGACTTTGGTGGGGGGACGGAGGCTGGGGAGACAGCTGACTCCCCGGCAGGCTCGGCTGTCTCTCTCTCCTCTGTACCTGTACTACCGGTGTAAGAAGGTGGTGAGGGGACAGCCCCTGCTGACTCAGAGTAGCTCGGTTCGTAAATTCGAGGTGAATGGGATGTTGGGCATCGCCCAGTCCAGCTGCCCCTCGGTGTACAAAGGGAGAGGGGAAGCTCGGAGCAGGGAGGGGCTCGCCCCATGGCCGGGCCGTGGAGGAGGTTCTCAGACTTCTCAGTGGGGGGCTCCTGAGCCGTTCCTTCAGCCAGCCTGCGCCGGGTGGGAGGGCACACCCTCGGGGAGCTTCCGCCGTCCCTGTCACCCTCCTCTTCCCCCGTCCTTGCAGAGGCCGCTACCTGGTGGCGCTGGGCCACTCCTACCACCCCGAGGAGTTTGTGTGTGGCCAGTGTGGCAAGGTGCTGGAGGAGGGCGGCTTCTTTGAGGAGAAGGGCTCCATCTTCTGCCCCCGGTGCTATGACATGCGCTATGCGCCCAGCTGTGCCAAGTGCAAGAAGAAGATTGCCGGAGTGAGCGTGGGGACGGGCGGGGGCCTCCAGGGTAGGGGACCAGGGAAGCTGGGGGGCAGGGCGGGAGAGGGGCAGAGTCAGGAGGCCCGTGCCCCTTCCTGCCCACCTCCAGGAGATCATGCACGCCCTCAAGATGACCTGGCACGTGCAGTGTTTCACTTGTGCTGCTTGCAAGACGCCTATTCGCAACCGCGCCTTTTACATGGAGGAGGGAGCGCCCTACTGTGAGCGAGGTAAAGGTGGGGCCAGTGGGGGCAGGCAGAGTCTGGAGCCGGAACCCGGAAAGCCCGTGGGCCCCACCCTCCTTCCCCAGTCCTCCTTGGGCCAATTGCTATGACAGCAATAACAGGACTTTGGGGAACATGTGGGCGGACCCCACCCCATCTAACCCCCGCTGATTCCCAGAGGTGTCCTGACATGGCAGCGTCCCCCGTCCTCCTCCCTATTACAGGGACAGGCACGGAGGGGCAAAGACGTCCTGTGGGAGGTGTGTGCCTGGGGCAGGCAGAGGCCGGAGGGCATCTCCTCTGGCTGGGGGCTAGCCGAGGGACCTTAGACCCAGACCTCCATCTCTTCCCTCCCACCAGACTATGAGAAGATGTTCGGCACCAAATGTCGGGGCTGTGACTTCAAGATTGATGCCGGGGACCGTTTCTTGGAAGCTCTGGGCTTCAGCTGGCACGATACCTGCTTCGTCTGCGCTGTGAGGGCCCCTTTCCCTCCTCCTCCTGCAGCTGCCTTAGCCATCTTCCCATCTAGCTCCCTGCCCCAGCTCTATTCCAGTCCCAACCCTGGGCCCGTCCCCCAGGGACCAGACCCCAATCGGGTCATGGCCCCGAGGCAGCTCCATGCAATGGCAGCTGTCATTTACTGCCTGTATGACACTGGGCAAGCTTTCTCACTTCTCCGGCCTCAGTTTCCTCATTGGTAAAATGAGAGGACTAGACCTCCAGAGGCCCTTCCAGCTCCGTGGTCCTGTTCCTTCCCATCCCAGCGCTGCCCTGTCCCACATGGAGTCCCCTCCCTTGATGCTGGATCCCTTTTGCCCCACCCCCCCTTCCCAATCCACGCTACTCTGGTCTCTGACCCTGTCCCATCCCAGTTCTAGTCTGGGCCAGCCCACCTGGATCAAACCCAGGTCCGAGGCTTCCCTAGTTTTGATCCACAGCAGCGTCCCGTCCATGTCTCTGGGCCCCAACTGGTTCACTTCCCAGTTGGGGTTGTCTCTAGTAGGCAGCCCGGGGCTCTTCTCCCTCCTGGAGGGAAGGGCTGCTCCCTTCTTGGACCCTCTCTTCTTTTTTAGATACTGTTTGACTGGGCTTCCTTTTTTTCCTAGATCTGCCAGATCAACTTGGAAGGAAAGACTTTTTACTCCAAGAAAGACAAGCCTTTGTGCAAGAGCCACGCTTTCTCTCACGTCTGAGCCTCTGTCTCCCGAGTCCTGCCCCGCCTGGACACAGCTCGTGGTCCTGACCATGCCAGCCCCCCCCCCCCGTGCCTTCCACCCCTCCCCGGTGGGGTGACCCCCAGGGCCTGTGCAGTCCCCTTGCTTTCCTTTCCTGGGGCTACCTCTCTGCACGCGGCCCTAGCACTTTGAGGCTGAGGGTGGGAAGATGCACATAGGCCCTCTCAGGCATCTGGGGTGACAGCTAGTAGCCTGGTTGATTTGGGGGGTAGGGAGGAGCCTGAGACACACTGGGGTACAGGGAACAAAGACACACTTGTTCCAAAGTTTGTCCACTGAGCCCCAGCCCTATCAAACTGGGAAGAATTAGAGATCCTCTGAGCAGAAGCAGACCAAACTCTCCCTTCCCCACCAATCTTGCCCATCTTCTCAGCCTCTGAGATCCAGGTCCCACCAAAGTAGCAGCAGCTTCTCCCACACCGCACCCCAGCCTTGGACGCAGAGCCTCCATCTGCTTTTAGTGCCTTAATAAATCTGTCTGTATCCTACCCTGACCTTCAGTGTTCTCCCCTCTCTCTCCTTCCCCTGTCCTCCTGTAGCTCCTACTGTAGGGCCCAGCATCTGCCAGGGAATACATGCTTGGTTAGTATTTTCAAAGGAGGGGTCAGGCTGAACAAGGACCTCTGTGCTGTTTATGTGAAAACTAGCTGGTTCCCCAACTACTTGAAATCCTGCCATTAAGGAAGCCCTGATGATGGTGTCTAAGCAGGAGTGCATCTTCAATGAATCAGGTCCCAAATAAGTAGCTTTGGGTGAAGGAGACACTAAGGGGGTCTGGGGCCTCAGGGAAGTTTTGCATATTTTCCTAGGCTTAAGGAAACATGCGTTTGAATCCTGCGGCTAACATAAGCTTTGTTGGAAGGGATTGATTCCTTCCCCCTTCTGAACCTTAGTTTCTTCCTATTCTTTACATAATCAAGATGATAATGCTTCCATTGTCCATCTGTCAGGACTGATAATTCTATACATTGAACAATGCTTACTCTGCTATTAGGCAACTTATTTAATCTTAGCTTCAGTAAAATGGGGATGAGAGTACCTGCTCTACTTGGCTTTGGAAAGAACATTGCATATATTGAGGAAGCTACAGGAATCCTTCACCTGGCCGTGGGTTGCCCTCTCCCCACCCTTGGCATAATTTATTCTCAACATTTACTTCTATAAGATTTTGATTTTCATTTTTTTTCTTTCTCACTCCTCCCCAAGATGGCAATCTGATATAGGCTATACATGTACAATCATAAACAAATTTCTACATTAGTCGTGTAATGAAAGAAGAATCAGAACCAAAGGGGAAAATCCACATGAAAGGAGAAAAAAAAAGTGAAAATAGTAAGCTTTCAGTCTGCATTCTGACTCGATAGTTATCCATAGTCTTGGATGCGGATAGCATTTTCCATCTTGAATCTTGGAACTGTCTTAGATCATTGTTTTTCTGAGAAGAGCAAATACTATCCAAGTTGATCATCAGTATAATGTTGCTGTGTATGATCTGGTTCTGATCACTCAATATCAGTTCGTATAAGTCTTTCCTGGGTTTTCTATAATCTGCCTGCTCATCATTTTTATAAAATGATATATTACATTCATCTACGACAGCTTGTTCAACCATTTCCCAATTTCATGGGGATCTACTTGATTTCCAATTCTTTGCCACCACAAAGAGCTGCTATAATATCATTTTACTTTTCTGTCATCTTAGCTAGTCTAATAAGTAAGAGGTGGTGAGTTGCTTTAATATGCATTTCTCTAAATAGTGATTTCGAGCATTTTTTCAAATGACTGTAGATGGCTTTAATTTCCTCATTTGAAAACATCCTATTCATATCATTGAACCATTTATCAATTGAAGAATGACTTGAAGTCTTATAAATTTGACTCCATTTTCTATATATTTTAGAAATGAGACCTTTATCAATCAGAACACTGACTGTAAAAATTGTTTCCTAGCTTTCTGCTTCCCTTCTAATTTTGGCTGCATTGGCTTTGTGCAAAAACTTATTTAACATAATCCAAAGTATTTAACATTTCATAATATTATCTCTTATTTGTTCATAAATCCTTTCCTTTTCTATAGATCTGACAGGTCAACTATTCTTTGCTCTCTTACCCTTTATGTCTAAACCATGTACTCATCATTTTGACCTTATCTTGGTATACACTGTGAGATGTTGGTCTATCCCTAGTTTCTACCATAATGTTTTCCCGACAGTTTTTGTTAGATAGTGAGTTCTTATTCTAAAAGCTGGAGTCTTTGGGTTTATCAAACAGTAGATGACAATAGTTATTGAGTATTGTGTGTTGTGTACCTAACCTCTTCCAATGATAATCTACCACTATTTTTTAGCCAGTACCAACAATTTTGATGATTGTTGCTTTATAATAGTGTTTTAGATCTGATATAGCTAGAGCTTGGGGCCTATTTTAAGCTCTGTATTAAAAAAAAAAATCGAAACAAACAACTTCTAGCTTCAGTCCTGGGAAAGCCTTGGACCAGCACCAGCTAAATAGGAGCTTTACCTTCTAGAATGTGTTCACCAATCTCATTTTTGTGTTGCACGCTCAGTAACAGTATTTCTATAGCTTTTATAAAGTTTGCAGAGCACTTTCTTCAGGTTGTCCCTGTAAGACAGGTAATGCATGTTTTATTTATCCCCATTTCTAAAATGGGGAAACCAGCTTGGAGAAGTTAAATAATTTGTCCATGATCATTTGCATGAGATTCTTACTTGACGGAGAGAATGCTGCATACCTGCTCAGGTAGAGCTTGCTTGAGAATCTGGGGGAGGACAGACCTTTTCTCCTCTGTGCATTCATCTCTCTATTGAAAGACTGCATGAAAAGTGTTGAATCAGCACTCCACCCATTTGGAGTCCTCTGCAAAATGCTTCAGGCTTAGTTAGAAGCTTGAGTTATGTTGCTGGTCAGTATTGGAGTCAGGATTTGAATCTGATTTTTCTGTGGACTCCCTGTCTGTGTCCCTTCCACCACTTGCCTCTGGAATAAAGAATGGGATGAAGACTATTTGTATAGCAGAGCTGATTAATGTTCCCAGCCAGTGGCTGACCAAGGTTTTTTAATGACTCAACCTCCTGGCTCCACCCACTTGGCCAAATGCTTTATTACGATTCCCTCTCCTCCTAAGGAGATCAACTATAGTCCTAGGCTTCTACCAATTCAGGAATTCCTTAAGTGTTTCTGTTCCCTCCAAGGTAAGGGGGGGGGGCCTGTTACCTCACAACTTGGAATTTGCCTAAATGGCTGAAGAGGAGAGGGGGAGATAGAGAAAGAGAAAAGGAAAAAAAATACATGAGATATATCACAAATGAAGAACATCAGAGTTTAAGAAATATTTTAGAACATTTATTTTATTAAATGGTTATTATGTGCCAAGTATTAGGAATAGAAACACAATGGAAGGCTTCAGAGATCTTTCTTTAGTGTCTTCATTTTTCAAGTCATAGGATGATGGATTTAGAGCTGGACAAATCCTGAGTCCAACCTCCTTATTTTAAACAGGAAACTGAGATTCAGAGAGGTTAATGAGGAAACTGAGTTCATAAGAAGGGGTCGGTTATGATTTGAACCCGGATCTTTGGCCTCCAAATGAAACACTCATTCCTCTCACTTATTGCTTTCCCCTGGCAGGAT
This sequence comes from Antechinus flavipes, assembly GCF_016432865.1. Taxonomy (NCBI): domain Eukaryota; kingdom Metazoa; phylum Chordata; class Mammalia; order Dasyuromorphia; family Dasyuridae; genus Antechinus; species Antechinus flavipes. The sequence goes on from NC_067399.1 coordinate 435,044,856, forward strand.
TGTCAGGAGGCAGATGGAAAGCAGAAGTCATCTATATAAAGGTAATAGTGAAATCCCCCAAATGGGATCGTTCCTCCAAATCTCAGCCTCCGTCATGTTCTGCTTCCTCTATATTCCAATCTCTAAGTCTTCACCTGTGCAGTTGCCCAGGCAACGGGTGTTGAGGCCTGAATTAAGGAAGAAGGCTTTGTGGAGAGAAGGGGTCAAGTGTAAAAAACAGAGAACCAAGGATTGGCACCTGGTGAGCTATATGGAATGACTGAGAGTGAGAAGGGTTGCTAGAAGAATGATTGTTCTTAACTATAATACCAGTGACTAGAGGTAAGGGGAGAACCCAGAAAAGTAATGATGTGGACATCCAAGGAAGGATAAAGAAAGAGGGGGTAATTTATGGAATCATGTCATCCAGAGGTCAAGGAAGATATCTGGGGGAAAGTATTGAGTTTTGTAATTAGGTCACTGGCATAATTTGGGGATAAGAAAAGGAAATGCTCTCCTTCAATCTTCCCATACTGACTTTGACCAGCCAATTCAATCTTTAGCTATGTTAAGAGAAGTAGAATGTCTAGGATAAGAGATGTGATGGACACATGCTGTCCTTTCCCCTGTTCAAACCATATGTAGAATATTGTGTTCCTTTCTGGGTACTACATTTGTGGAAGAACACTGACAGGCTAGAACATGTCAAGAGAAGAGAGAGTGAATATTGAAGGCATAGGAGAATACTATCTGAGGACATGTTGGAAAAAATTAGCTGAGGAGTCTGGAAAAAGGAAAGAGGCGGGAAAAGACTTGGAATATAGAGTGGGACTGGGCAGTAGAACTGGCATTCAAGTGTTTAAAAGAATGTTCTATGGGAGAAGGCTTAGACTTTTTCTGCTTGGCTTCAGTATAGAACTGGGAACAATGGTTATTAAAAAGTTGATTTCAATTTATTAGGCACAATGTTAAGTGTTGAAGATCCAAGAAAGGCAAAAACATGATGACTGTCCTCAAGGAGCTCAAACTAATGGAGAACAGATAGCTAGTACATAAAAAGTGTGCATAAAGTAGGGAACAAGGTGACATGGCACCAGGAGGAGTCTCTTGTACGGGGTAGAAATGGAGCTGAATCGTGGAGGATTTCAGGGGATAGAAGTGAGGAGGGATGAGATGGTAATGAGGGTGAGGAGAAGACTGCCCAAGATTTAGCTTTGGGGGGCAGTGGGCATGAGCTGGAGAAAGAATCAGCAAAAGAGATTGAGAAGGAACAGTCAGACAAGCAGAAGAAATCCAGGAGGACAGAGTGTCCAGGAGAAGATGGATGTCAACAGTGTGAAAAGCTGTAGACCACTTAGAGTGACTGACTCAAGAGGATTCCTCATCATGGAAGCCTCTTCAAGTGAGGCTAAGTGACTACCTTTTATTTTTATTGATTTGTACTATTAGTGCTTTGGCTTTATTTCAGTTTTATGTTTTAATTTTCAAGAGTTAATTGTGGTAATATTTGGTATTTTCAGAATTTTCTTTATTGCAGTAAGTTTATTTATTTTTAATACACATTGCTTTATGAATCATGTTGGGAGAGAAAAATGAGAGCAAAAGAGAAAAACCATGGGAGAAATTAAAAAAAAAAAAAAGAACATAGCATGTGTTGATTTACATTTAGTATCTTTAGATCTTTTTCTGGATGCAGATGGCATTTTTGTCCAAAGTCTGTTGGGATTGTTTTAGATCACTGAAATGCTGAGAAGAACCAAGCCTTTCATAGTTGATCATTGCACTTTCTGTAATTGTGTACAATGTATTCCTGGTTCTGCTTGTTTTGCTCAGCATCAGTTTGTATAACTCTTTCCAGCCTTTCTATAAGCAGCTTGTTCAAGACTTTATAGAACAATAGTATTCCATTACCTTCACATTTGTTCAGCCTGTCCCCAATTGATGGGCATTCACTCCTTTTCCAATTCTTTGCTACCACAAAAAGAGCTACTACAAGCATTTTTGCACATGTGGGTCCCTTTACCTCCTTTATGATCTCTTTGGGATACAGACCCAGTAATGGATGACCGCCTTTTAAAGTTTAAAGTTTAAAGACCTCATTCCTTTCCTGCTCAAATGGGGATGAGAGTAGTTATGCTCTGAGATTCCTTCCAATTTTGAGCATCACTACAATATCATTGTAGGAGAAATGAAACTGATTTTGTGGAGAGATGGTCCCTAGAGGGATGTCCTGGGAATGGGGTATTGAGGGGATAATAGTATCTTGGAGATTCATTTTAGGGATACAGGGTGTTTTGGTAAAGTCTCCTCATAGGGTGACTGAAGGTAGAAAAAGTTATGATCTATGTAGCTTGATTCAACTGAGTCTAAGATAAAATCCCAGCATAGAAGGTATGTGTACATATAATTATGTATGTCATATGTATATACATGCATATATGTACATGAATATATATTTGCATGAGTGTTTTTATATATATATTGATATGGACGTCTCTATATGTCTGTATTTGTTTGTCACTGTATGTAGGTGTCCCTGTGTGTCTATATTTATGTTTTATGTGTATATATAGCTATTTGCATATATTTGTAAAAGTGTGTGCAAGTATATGTGTATTGTATGTATGTATTTGTATATGGGTGTGGGTATGTTACTGTGTATATATTTGTGTAGATGTGCCTTTCTGTTATATGTATACGTATATGAATGTGTGTATATGTGGGTGTATGAGAGACAGACAGAGAGAGAAATAGGGACTAAAGAATAAGGATGGGTCTGCATAGACCCAGCATCGTTCAGAACAAAGGCTGCTGCAATAAGGAGGCATAGGCCCTGTGGGCAAATTTTGAAAATTGCAGCCCTCCCTGTGTATTATCTGGAATTATCCAGATGTCTTTACTGTTTTCCCCTAATGAAAGAAGTGGCCTTGAGCTTTGAGAGGCAGTCTAATAGAAGGGCAAGGGCAAAGGCTATAGAATCAGAGGACCTGAGTTCAAATGCTGATTCTTCTAGTTGAGACTCATGTGACCTTAACTTAACTTACTTTCTCTGGGTCTCTTTCTTCATATGGAAAATGAGAAAGGAACTTCCTAGCTTTGACATTCTATTATCTTGGGATCTTAATTCATTGCAATATTTGGAACTTTTGGAATTATCTCACTGAAGGGTGGGGTCTGTAAAAGCAAATACATTTATTTAAACATTGTGATTTGTCTTTTTAATGAGTATAAAATTTTTTAAAAGCCCAGGGTCACAGGGCTAGAACAAACTAAGTGTCTGATGCCAGAATTGAACTCATGTTCTCCTATCTCCAGTGCTAGTGTTTTATCTACTGCACCATCTAGTTCCCCATGCACATTTGCTCTTTCTTTCTCCTTAATTAGTCATTTTATTAATAATGGCAAAATTTTAATAGGTTTTTTATTTTCAAATACATGCAAAGATAGTTTTCAAAATTCACTTTTGCAAAACCTTGTGTTCCAAATTTTTCTCTCTCCCCACATTCTGCCTTCCCAAAACAAGAAGTAATCCATCCAATATAGGTTAAACATGTACAATTCTTCTGAACATTTCCATATTTGTTGTACTGTGTAAAAATATCAGATCAAAAGGGAAAAACCATAAGAAAAGAAAAAAACAAGCAAACAAACAATATTTAAAAAGGTGAAAATACATATTCAGTTCCCTTGGTCCCTTGGTCCACACATATACCTCCTATTCCTGGATACAGATGGTTTTCTCCATCACAAATCTATTGCAATTCCCTTGAATCGCCTCATTTTTGAAAAGAGCCATGTCCATCACAGTTGGTTATCACATAATTTTGTTGTTGTTGTGGTTCATTTACTTTTGAAGCCATGAAAGTCTGCTTGTCTCTACCCGTTTGTGAGATAATGCAATTTAATCATGTCCAACTTCATGACTCCATCTAGGATTTTCTTAGCAAATATACTAGAAGCAGCTACACCCAGAGAAAGAACACTGGGAAATGAATATAAACTGCTTTCATTTTTGTTTTTCTTCCCGGGTTATTTATACCTTCTGAATTCAATTCTCCCTGTGCAACAAGAAAACTGTTCGGTTCTGCACATATATATTGTATCTAGGATATACTGTAACCTATTCAACATGTAAAGGACTGCTTGCCATCTGGGGAAGGGGGTGGAGGGAGGTAGGGGAAAAATCGGAACAGAAATGAATGCAAGGGATAATGCTGTAAAAAATTACCCTGGCATGCGTTCTATCAATAAAAAGATATTTAAAAAAAAAAAAAAAAAGCAAATATACTGGCCTGATTTGCCATTTCCTTGTCCAGCTCATTTTACAGATGAGAAAACTAAGGCAAACAGGTGACTTTCTCAGGGTCACAGAGAGCTACTAAGTGTCCAGTGTTGGATTTGAACTCAGGAGAGTTTTCCTGACTCCAGGCCTGGCACTATGGTGCCACCTAGCTGCCCTTTAGTCTCATGTATTGTAGTGAATTAAGAAGTTGAGAATCATCTATCGGGCAATGAGGTCATGGCAGATGATGACTCATTATGTAGAAGTGAAGGAAATAAAGTTATCAAAACTTTATTTTTGGTAAAAGGAGGCAAAAAGATGAAGTGGTCATGTAGCAAAACCGCACAGTTTCAGTCTAATCTGTGGGGGCTTGATGAGCCTGCCTTTGGCCAGGAGGGACTGGAGGCCTGGGTCTGTGGTGATGAAATATCTTCTAAAATGACTAAGGAGTTGGGAATGTCAGAAAGAGAGAAAAAAAGGAAGGAAGGAAGAAAAAAAGAGAGAGAGAGGAAAGGAGGAAGGAAGGAAGAAAAAGAAAGAAAAGAACGGAAAAAGGAAAGGAAGAAAGGAAGGAAGGAAGAAAAAGAGAAAGAAAAGAAAGGAAGGATGAAAGGAAGGAAGGAAGAGAAAGAAAGAAGGAAAAGACAGGAAGGAAGAAAGAAAGAAAAAGAAAGGAAGGAAGTAAAAAGGAAAGAGTGAAAAAGAAGAAAGAAAGAAAAGAAAAAGAGAAAAAGAAAAATCAAATCTATCACAAGTCCCCTCAGCAGTTGGCATCTGTAGCAGAGTTCCCAGGAGCTGGTCGCCATAGGCCACGTCAGCCAGCTTGACCCAGTCTGGCAGAGAATGAACCTGTCAGCTAAGATGCTTCATCCTACAAGGAGCTGACCCAGATGGCAAGGGAACAACTTATCCTAGGCAATGTGGGGGCTCCTTTAAGGAAGAAAAGATTCCCCCAGATTGAAAGGCATTTTTGTAACTTTTGCCCTTAATGGTTTCTTTATAGATATTCCTTTGTAAAAGCTAATTGATTCCAACAGATTAACTGGTATTAGGGGGAGCACATAGGATGGGGCTTGTTAGCAGTAGTCTGAGAAGTTCCACCTCAGAATTCGGAAGAGGGGAATAGTCACCCCCTGGAAGCCCAACTTGGGGGTGAGGTGGGAAAGGGTGCCCAGGGGAGTACAACAATTTAAAAAGCCATTGCAAAGGACCTCTCATTGCTAGCCTCTCCCACTATATTTTTCTGCTCCTGATTCTGTAATAAATTGGAATGGTAACCTGTAAGTTCTCCTCTGGCTAACAAGCAGCTTGATTGGCTAAGCCCGCCAAGTTGGTGGTACAAACTTAGTCCCTGTTTGCAGAGGAGAAAACTGAGGCTCTAATAGTGAGAGGTATAGCCCAGATCTGACCCAAACTCTCATCGTTTCAAGGCTTCTTTGCACTGAGAGAATGGACAATCTCGGATTGACTGTCTGATCCTCATGGGGGCCCATAGAATAGGGTTCCTGAGCCAGGGGACAGAGACCCTGGCCAACTGACCGGACCCTCTCAACCCCACCTCCATCCCCCCTACCCCTTAAGGTGCCTTGGGTCCTGCCAAGGGGAAAAACTCTGGGAGCAGCCTATCTCCGGACCAGCTTTGGAATCCCACAGGGAGCAGCTTCTGTGGCACGCTGGGGGCGGGAGCCAGATTGTGGGCCTCAGGAGGGAGTGGGTGGTGAGGAAGAGCAGGCTGCGGGGTGACTGCAAGCTTTAGATTGGGGAAATTCTGCCTGCCTGAAGATCAGAGAGGAAAGACCCTTTGGAAAAGGCAAGCTGGAAGGGGGCGGCAGTAGAGAATGAGAAGACCCCAGGAGGGAGGGATGGGACGGATACCCAGGGCTGCAGTGTCCCGGGCCAGGACAGACATCTGACGTCCCCTGAGCAGTGGTGGCTGGAGCTAGGGATGAAGATGTTAACGGCTTCCCTGTGGTCTATCCCACATATGAGTGTGCACCGGTGGCACAGGTGCAAGGGAGAGGCCCTGGCGGCAGGAGACAACATCTGCTTTGGGACCCTGACACTAGCTGTACGGTCCTGGGCAAGTCATCAAATCTTGTGCAAGAGAAAGAGGCGCTGACCACCTCACAGGGCTGTGCTGAGAGCTTGACAACCATCCAGATTACATATGAGTTCTAACAATATATAATTATATAAATGCATAATATATTAAACAATCATATAACTATTTAAAATATTATATAATAATTATATAATATGTAATGTATAATATATAAATAAACTATAGATAGCTTGAAATGGGAATTATTGTGATTGAATGAACAGCTATTTCTCTCATATTTATTAAAATATATAATATATAGATAAGTTACATATAACTTATGAAAATGGGAGTTAATTGAACAAACTATTCTTTCTCTCATATAAAATATATACTATAAATAAGTTATATGTAACTTATAAAAATGGGAGTTATTGCAAATTGAACAAACAACTCTCGCTCTCTCATATATATATATACATACATACACATACACCTTCTGCTCAGATCTAGGCCAAGCAGACCAAATTGAATCCCTCTTCCTTATGGTGGGTCTTTCAATCCAAGAGAGACTGAATCAAAGTTTAAAGCGCTTCAGACCTGAGTGAAAGGTGAATAGGATAAATCATTATGATCCCTTAGGAGACGAAGAAAGATCTTGGAAGTTTTCCGAAGTGTTCCTGGAATAAAAAGTGCTTGAAAAAACGAAAAGGCTTCAAAATGTCTCATTTCATCCTCCTAACAACCCATACCCAGAAACTGTTATTTTCCCATTTTACAGAGGAAGAAACTAAGTCTAAGTGGCTTGCTCAGGATCCCACAGCTAATAAGTATCTGAGGTTAAATTAGAACTCAGATCTTCCTGATTGCAGGCCAAGCATTATAGATACTCATTTATCCCACTCCCCCCAAATCATAATAGAAAATAATATCCATATCCAAGAAAGAAAGTCTGAATGCAGATCAAAATATACTATTTTTACTTTTTTTTGTAGTTTTGTAGTTTTTTCTTTTGATCCATTTCTTCTTTCAACATGATTAATATGTAAATTTATGTGGTTTTATGTTATTTCACACATATAACTTATGTCAAATTGCTTATCATCTTAGAAGAGATAGGGAGGGAGAAAATTTGGAACTGAAAAATTTTATTTAAAATGAGTGTTAACACCTATCAGATTGCAAAAATTGCTGGGAAAATTGGAAATTAGTATGGCAGAAACTAGGCATTGACCCACACTTAACACTGTACACCAAGATAAGGTCAAAATGGGTTCATGACCTAGTCATAAAGAATAAATAAATTGAAAGAGCATAGGATAGTTTACCTCTCAGACCTGTGGAAGAGGGAGGAATTTATGACCAAAGAAGAACTAGAGATCACTATTGACCACAAAATAGAAAATTTTGATTATATCAAATTGAAAAGTTTTTGTACAAACAAAACAAATGCAGACAAGATTAGAAGGGAAACAATAAACTGGGAAAACATTTTTGCAGTCAAAGGTTCTGAGAAAGGCCTCATTTCCAAAATATATAGAGAATTGACTCTAATTTATAAGAAATCAAGCCATTCTCCAATTGATAAATGGTCAAAGGATATGAACAGACAATTCTCAGACAAAGAAATTAAAACTATTTCTAGCCATATGAAAATATGCCCCAAATCATTATTAATCAGAGAAATGCAAATTAAGACAACTCTGAGATACCACTATACACCTGTCAGATTGGCTAGAATGACAGGGAAAGATAATGCGGAATGTTGGAGGGGATGTGATTAAACAGGGACACTGATACATTGTTGGTGGAATTGTGAACACATCCAGCCATTCTGGAGAGCAACTTGGAACTATGCTCAAAAAGTTATCATGTGCATACCCTTTGATCCAGCAGTGTTTCTACTGGGCTTATACCCCAAAGAGATACTAAAGAAGGGAAAGGGACCTGTATGTGCCAAAATGTTTGTGGCAGCCCTGTATGTAGTGGCTAGAAGCTGGAAAATGAATGGATGCCCATCAATTGGAGAATGGTTGAGTAAATTGTGGTGTATGAACGTTATGGAATATTATTGTTCTGTAAGAAATGACCAGCAGGATGATTTCAGAGAGGCCTAGAGAGACTTACATGATCTGATGCTGAGTGAAATGAGCAGAACCAGGAGATCATTATATACCTCAACAATGATACTGTTTGAAGATGTATTCTGATGGAAGTGGATCTCTTCGTTAAAGAGAGCTAATTCAATTTCAATTGATCAAGGATGGACAGAAGCAGCTACACTCAAAGAAAGAACACTGGGAAATGAATATAAATTGCTTGCATTTCTGTTTTTCTTCCCGGGTTATTTTTACCTTCTGAATCCAATTCTCCCTGTGCAACAAGAGAACTGTTCGGTTCTGCAAACATATATTGTATCTAGGATATACTGTAACCTATTCAACATGTAAAGGACTGCTTGCTATCAGGGGGAGGGGATGGAGGGAGGAAGGGGAAAAATCAGAACAGAAGTGAGTGCAAGGGATAATGCTGTGAAAAATTACCCTGTCATGGGTTCTGTCAATAAAAAGATATTAAAAAAAATAAAAAGTTATAAAAAAAAAATAAAATGAGTGTTAAAAATTATCTGTAGTTAGATAACACAGTGGATAAAGCCTTGAAATCAAGGGGACCTAAATTTAAATCTGGCCTCAGATATTTAGCTTCCTGTTTGTGTGATCCTGGACAAGTCACTTAACTCCAATTGCTTTGCCAAAAAAATTTGTCTTTACATGTAACTGGAAAAAATAAAATACTATCTATACACTGTCATTTACCTCATGAGGACCACGGACAACTCTTTCAAACTATAAGTCACAGAACAAACTTACATGGATAAAGAGATAATTCCCCAAGAATTTTCTGGTTTAGTGAAATTTAAAGGTCTGCTCCAAATCATACCAAAAAATACCCCAAAGTCCAAAATTTAGAAAAATAAAATAAACCAAGTGAACAAATTATAAGTTGATAAGTTTTTGCTAAGTGAAATGAGCAGAACTAGGAGATCATTATATACTTCAACAACAATACTGTATAAGGATGTATTCTGATGGAAGTGAATTTCTTTGACAAAGAGAAGATCTCACTCAGTTTCAATTGATCAATGATGTACAGAAGCAGCTACACCCAAAGAAAGAACACTGGGAAATGAATGTAAACTGTTTGCATTTTGGTTTTCCTTCCCGAGTATTTTTACTTTCTGAATCCAATTCTTCCTGTGCAACAAGAGAACTGTTCGGTTCTGCACATATATATTGTGCAGGATATATCTAGGATATACTGTGACATATTTAACATGTATAGGACTGCTTGCCATCTGGGGAACGGGATGGAGGGAGGGGGGAAGGAAATTGGAACAGAAGTGAGTGCAAGTGATAATGTTGTAAAAAAATTACCCTGGCATGGGTTCTGTCAATAAAAAGTTATAATTATTAAATAAATAAATTAATTAATTTTTAAAAAAAGAAATAAAAATAATAATAAGTTGATAAGTTTTATAAGTTTGCCAGAAGTCAGTCAAAATCATTTTCTAGTTTGCCAATTTCAATCTCTTCCATTTAAAAAAAAATTTTTTTTTGGTGAGGTAATCGAGATTAAGTTATTAAGAGCCACACATAGAGCATTTGATCTGAACTCAGATCCTTCTTACTTCTGGTGCTCTATCCACTGTGCCACCTAGCTGCCTTTAATCAGGAGATCTTTTGCCCCTCATCAGATTTACAAATGGGAAGTTTGGGGTGGGCACCATAAGCTTTACTTGTAGGGAGCAGCTCTCAAAGCATCCCTCATTGTGGGGGGAGGTGGCAAATATCTTCCCTCAGGGGTAAAGACCCCAGGACGTTGGCCGAAGCTCCAGGAGGCAAAGAGGTCTCTGTTTTACTGGTATTCCAGGGTTCCACAGACTGAGAACCACAGTTCATTCCCCGACACTGAGGGGATATGATCAAAAGAAGCCCAAATATCAGGCTTACAGACCACTAGGTGGCACAATGCATGACATGGCAGGATTGCTGATACTTGGAATTTAAATCTTGCTTAAATATGGATAATAATAATAATAATAGGAACTAAGTATTTATATTTACTGGCTATATTTATATTCATATTATCTCTCCAGGCCAAAGGTCATTTCTTTTGGTGGAGAAAACAGAATCTGTTGCATTTCTGCCCTGATTAAATGTTTTGCCATTCCTTGACTGGGGATGTTCAAATGGCACGCTGAATGCTAAGTGCGTCATTGTTCAGTCATTTCCGTTATCCCGACTCTTCATGACTCCATTTAAGTTTTCTTGGCACACATAAGGGAGGAGTTTGCCATTTCCTTTTCCAGCTCATTTTGCAGATGAGGAAACTGAGGCAAACAGGGGTAAGTGACCTGCTCAGGGTCACTTACTTTGTAAACGTCTGAGACTAAACTGTTCCAATATGTATAGATGTGAATTAACTTTTTTAAATCAACAAAATAAGTTGATTTAATTTAAATCCCTTAATAATAACAATCATAAATAATAATAATAATAGTAACAATGTAACCTTGATAATAGCAATCATAATTGTAGCTAACATTTATATCCCACATTTGAATTCAAGTCTTCCTGACGTCAGTCCTAGTGACATCTTCTAGCTGCCCTAAATACTTACTAGTTTGGGCAAGTCAGTTTTTCTCTCTCAATCTCAGTTTGGGGATAACAACAGCACCTGTCTCCCTGATTTGTGTGGATTGAATGAGGTAAGGAATAACTTAAAAATACTTTGTGAATGCTGGCTGCTATTATTATCATTAGACCTGCAATTTTTTTTAATGTTTAATATTATAGAATTCTTATTTTATAGAAGAAAAATGAGGGGACCTCTGGGCCTACCATCTTCCAGGCTGGTACTGTTTTATCAGCTGCTGAGATCCAGCATTAACCCCTCCAGAACAACAGCCCCTGCTCTAGTGAGAAGTATCTGAACAAGATGTAGAGTTCCCCAGTCTCTGGGTGCATTATAGTTTGGAGCTGACCCTCCCTTCTCTTTGCAGGAATTTTTTTTAAAGGATGACATTTTAAAAAATTAAATAAAAATGTAAAAAGATAAACTTTGAGTGAAAGATGGTGGGGCGTGCCTCCAGGAAGGCATGGTTCTCCATGGGGAGGCCCCTTCCCAGTCTAATGCTTAAGCACCTTCTCAGTCCCCTGGAAAATATGCTTTCAGGAGGTCCTGAGGGGCTGAGCTTGCTCAGTCAGTTAGCTGGGCCCCTCTCCCCAACTCTGCCAGAACTCCCTCTTGCCAATTTTACAGCCTTTCTCCCTTCCTCATTCCATAGAACCTGCTCCTAACCTCATCAATTGTTCTTCCTTCTTACAAATTCTTCCATTCCCACCTTCTTTAGAGAAGGATAAGTACTGAATGATGGAATCTTCACATTTCCCAGGTTTGAATACATTTCCAGCCCTTGGACAAAACCCCACCTTGGCACAAAGCCCAGGTGACCAGACCTGGTTGTGGCTCTGCCTTTGTCTAAAAACCCTCTACTCCTTTTCCTATCCTCCCCAGTCATTCAGAGAGCACTGGAAGTGGTTCAGTAATTACATCATTTTTAGTACCGGAGAAGTAATCAGGAACATGCTGGTAAATGTTTAACAACTGACTCTGGGAAAATTGTACGCATGATATGCTTTTAAATTGAATCTAAATTATTAATATTTTCTCCATCCCTTTCTTAAATGTAGATAATCCATAAAACAATAGCCCAATCTCTAATATGGAATATCTGCTCATTTCTGAAAGATAAATGCTCATTCTGAGAATTTAATCAATTTTCTCAAACTGCCTCTGGAACCCTCAGCTGTAGGTGAACTGGCCTGTCCTTTTACTATCTGTCCTGACTGATCTTAGGGATCAACTCTCTTTTACCTACATTTGTCCTAGATGTCCAGCCCAAAAGGACATTTCTCTTTGTTGCATTTCTACACTGATTAACTGTTTTGCTGTTCCTTGATTGAGTGGGAAGCCAACTACTATTTGTATAGGTCTGAGTTAATTTCCAAAGGTCTAAGTTTTTAACTGAGTAAGGCAGCTGGGTAGATAGATAGTGCAGCAGATAGAGTGACAGGCCTGGAATCATTAGCTTTGTGACTAGTAAATCACTTAATTTTGTTTGCCTCACTTTTCTGGTCTGCAAAATGAGCTGGAGAATAAAGGAATGGCAAACCACTCCAGTGTCTTTGCTAAGAAAACTCCAGATAGGATCACAAAGAGTCCGACACGACTGTAAAAACAAGTGAACAAGGGGCAAAGTGAGTCAGATGGATAAATTACTATTAAAAACTTCCAGGATTTGAACCCTATGTCAAGAACCAGAACTAGCTGTAGTTCAGGCTACATGGATATGGTCGAATCTGCAGTCTCTTTGTCCTCCTTTTTTCCTTCCCTTGGACATAAATCCAGTTTATCAATGTCCTTTTAAAAATGCAGAGCTCTGAACTGAACATAATATTCCAGGTGTAGTCTAATGAAGACAGAGAACAGTAGGTCTGTATCATCTATCAATCTGGACACTAGGCCTCTATTAACAATGCATCCTAAGCTTTGGGGGAAACTATGTTATACTGTTGACTCATTATGGAAATATGTTTTGCATAACTTCATTTGTATAATAGGTATCATCTTTTTTTGCCTTCTCAATGGGTGGGGAAGGGGGTGGAGGGAGTAAAGGAATTTAGAACTAAAAATAAAAATTTAAAAATTAAAAAAATATATACCATTGACTCATAATAAGTTTTGTTGTTTGGTCATGTCTGACTCTTCATAACTCCTCAGACCATTTTATCCATGGAGATTTCTTGACAAAAACCCTGAAGTAGTTTTCTATTTCTTTCTTCAGCTCATTTTACAAATGAGGAAAATGAGGCAAAGAGGAGTAAGTAACTTGCCCACAGTGAAATAGTAGTAAATGTCTGAGGTCAGATTTGAACTCAGGAAGGTAAATCTTCCTGCTGCTAGGTCCAGTCCTCTATCCATGAGCCATTTAACTTTCCCCAAATGGGAACAGAGATAATAATAGTACTTAACTTACCTGAGTGTAAGGATCAAATGAGATAATTGTAAAGGACTCTACTTCAGTGCCCGACACATAGTAGGTGCTTTGTAAATGTTAGTAATTATAATATTATTAATAGAACTTGCCTCAGAGAGTTGTTTATGAGAATCAAATTATATATATATATATATAAAAGGTTTTGCAAGCCTTAAAATATGATAGAAATGCTAGTTGTGTTTTATTATTATTACATTGTGACTGGGCCCAGTTCCTTTTCAAATAATATTCTTGCTTTCACCACTTCTTTTGCATCAGACATCATTGGGACTATGCCCAGCCTACTTGTGCTTACCATTCCTCTCTCCATTGCATTTTGGGTCACTCACAACTAGTATTCTCCAGTAATTGTGGTATTCCAATATTTGAAACCAGATGGAAACACAAGGAAAACATTTGTGCTGAAAAGTTGAATTTTTGCCTTTGGTGGGGAGAACTGCATATAGAACACTGTACAATTTTCCAAAGGAAATCCAGCCTTCTTTCTTTTCCCTATTCTATTCTGCCCCAATTTATTGTTCATCTGCTTTGTCCTGTATTAGATATACTGACATACAAGTTTGGTAGAATGGCCACTCAGCTGCAGGTCAGAGTGTGAAGAACGGTATTTTTCATCCACTTGATTTCTCCTGTATGCATTATTAGTCCAATCTCTTGTGAATAATTATAGATCTCGTTAAGAAGGACTTGTAATCTTCGAGGGCTTGAAGTAATTCTATATATACCCTATGTAAGACATTGTCCCTGATAGTGGCTTGACCTTTGTCAGGTATATATTTCCCTGTTTTATGCTACATGAGGAAGATGAGGGAAACTTAGCTGGCACAGTGGATAGGGTATCAGATTCTATCTACTTAGGAAGATTCCTGAGTTCAAACCTGGTCTCAGACATTTACTAGCTGTGTGACCGTGGACAAGTCTACTTAACCAGTTTGCCTCAGTTTTCTCTTCTGTAAAATGAGCTGGAGAAGGAAATGGCAAACCAATGCAGTACCTTTGTCAAAACAAACAAACAAACAAAAAAAACCCCCAAACCAAACCAAACAACTCAAGAAAAGATGCAAAGATGCATATGACTGAAACAACTGAATAACAATAGGAAGATGAAGTTGGGAGAACATTTGGAGCAGATCAAGTATATACTGAGAAAATCTACAATCTTGACAGCACAAAGGGATCACTTTACAACATATGACTCAGGGGAAATGATTAGAAGAATAGAAAAAAATCAGGGACAATATAAATTATTCCCTAAAAGACAATCAAAAACTCATCAATAATTCCTGTACCATATGTCTACTTTTTCACTTTGTATTTATATCACCTTCATTTTCAAATTTATCCTTCCCCTCCCCTTAAAACAAAGAATTTTTTTAAGAAAGAAGAAAAAAAGCAGTTCAGCAAAATCAGCGTGTTCAACTGAGTCTGGAATGTAAGCAATATTCTACACCCATAGCCTCCCAAGCTACCTTCTGAGAACTTATTTTAACTGATTATTCTTCCTATCTCAGTGCTATGCCTTTTTGCTTCTAGCTGTTGAAAGAGTATGGGTGGTTAGCAGCCTCTAAATTTTGGCACTCTGGGTCAGCGTCCCAGTGGTCTCACACTAGTTACAGCTCAGATTACAATTATTTATCCACTTGCCTTACTCCTCCCTGTTAGAGTCCCTAAGGGTGACGACATTTTCTTGTTCATCTGTTTCCCTGCAACATTTAGTTCAGGGTCCTACACAAACTTGGCTAGATGCCTGTTGAGTGAATTGATCAAATCATAAAAATGACTCACATTTATATGGCTCAGTTCTTTCCTCCCTGTAGAGGACATTATACAAATGTCATTATCCCCACCTTACAGATGAGAAAACTGAATTTCTGAGTGGCTACCCAGGATCACATAGCAAAAGCTGAGACTCAGACTCAAGATCTCTAACCCTAAATCCAATGTTCTTTCCATCATTCCACGGGAATGAAACATCAAAAATGATTTAGACCTAGAAATTACCTTAGGGGTTATTTACTTTAATATCTTCATATGTTATTGGGGGGGGGGGCTGAATTAGAGAAAGTTAAAGTGACTTGCCCAAAATCACACAGAGAATTAGTAGCAAAGAGATGGCATGAATCTAACTGCTGCCCTCTGGATTCCGGGAATAGAGCAGAAGACAATGCAATATGATTGTCCACAAAGACTCGTTTTTGTCCATAATACTAGACAGGTGCTAGGGAAGATAAAGAGAGTGGCGAGAGACCGCAAGATCCCTGCCCTCTGGACCTTAGAGACTGGCACAGACTCCTATAACTAACACACACGTTATCTCAGGATGAATTCATTAGAGAAGTGATGACTGATGCCATGACAGTTCTGATGGGGAAGATTTGCAATGAGGGGGATGAGGAAAGGCTTCCGGAGGAGGTGGCCCTGGAGGACGGGCTTTCAGGGTGTGGGAGGAAGGCAAAGTGGAGGAGGGGAGACATTTCAAGACTAGGGAGTAGTAGGAACAGTTTGGGAGGTGGGAGTATAGAAGGCACATTCTGGGGGCAAAGAGTTGGTTACAGCCTTGAAGTCAGGCTGAGATAGAAATGGGGGCTACTAAACCATACGGAAGGATCCTTGTGGGCTGCATATTGATTTAGTTTTCAAATATAATATTATTTCAGTTTTATTCCATTTTTATTTATTTTGTTAAATATTTTCCAGTTACGTTTTAATCTGGTTTCAGGCAAACTCTGGAGAGCGTGGGTGGTAAGCAGTCCTTGGGCCATATGTTTGACACCTCTAGACTAGAGTATAGGGCAGTGTGCCAGGGAGCAGCAGGAAATAAAACTGGATATCAGATAGTGGAGAGACTTCTGGGAATTCTATTGGGTAGGCAATAGGGAGCCATTGAAGATTTTTGAGCAGAGGAATGATTGTTGTAGAAAGTCAGAGCAGGAAGTGACCCTTAGAGATCATCCAGATCCAGCCCTCCTACTTTATACGTGAGGAAATAGTTTCAGAGACACTCAATGAATAATCCAAAATCACAGAGCAGTTCTGCAGCCTAAGGAGGATCCAAATCCAGTGCTTTTACTTTATACCAAGCTGCCATACTGTGGCCAGTTTCATTAGTAAGGAAATCAAGGCCTGGAGGGGTAGGTGGAGCCTTTGCTGGTGAGAAACCCTCTCTGGTCCTGCTTGCCTTAAAGGGGCCTGAACAAGAAACAAGGATGGGGTTGAACTCCCTAGCTCCCGACCACATGTTCCCCAGGGAGCTCCCGGTGGTTGGAGTTACAGGGAGGGAATGGACAAAGAGCCAGGAGGGAGCTGGGGAGCCGGGCTTCTGTAGGGAATTCCTGTTGGGGCTGGGGATGTCTACCATTACTCATTCCCTTGGGAATGGGACCAACCTAGGGCAACTGGACAGGGAAGCGCAGCTGAGTGACCCTGGGCAAGTCAGTTAACTCTGCTTGCCTCAGTTTCCTCATTTGACAGATGAGGAAAAATCCCCATGTTTCCTCATCTGCCAAATGAGTTGGAGACAGAAATGGCCAACCACTCCTGTATCTTTGCCAAGAAAACCCTGAATGGAGCGACCAGAGCTAGGAATAAACAAAACGTGGACCGCCTAATACCGTCCTGCAGAGACCATCCTTCTGTCAGAACCGTGTTTTGGGGCTGGAGTCGGTGGGTTGTGATGGGGGAGGGGGATGCCAGCATCCAAGCTCCGGACTTGGCCCTGGCAAAGGAGTTAGAGCTTGAGTGGTCTCCTGCTAGGAGGACTTCTTGTTATGCCCTTCCTTCTCAAAGGTGATTCCATGACATGCCAGTGAACTGGAAATGAGGGAGGGAGGGAGGGAGGGCTGTGCAAGGTCCCCTGCTCATTTTCCCCTCCAGAGCCATCTGGGTCCAGTGGCCAGATATAGATCAGGACGACTAGAGACAGCCTCGGATGGGCACAGGAGACTCACATCAGAAGACCTGATTTTCATGAAGGTTCTGACATCTTTGGGCTGTGTGACTATGAGCAAGTGACTTCCCCTCTCTGAGTCTCCCTTTCCTCATCTGTAAAATGGGGACAGGCAATAGTAATGTTTGGATGACTCATAAAACTCTTGTGAAGAAAGTAGCAAAGAAATGGGAAGCATTATTATTTGAGCTCAGAGTACTGAAGATGGAAAATGAAGGCTTCTTTATTCATCCACAGAGCAAGCTCCTATTTCCTCTTTCTTTTCAGTTTCTGGACTGGTCTGCTCCCTTCCTTCTCCTTCCCCTTTCTTCCATCCTGTACTTTCATGGATCCTAACTCTAGAGCTGAGAGGGCTCTCAGGGGCCCAGCTGTCCAATCCCTTCATTTGTGAGGACTCAGTGAGACAAAATAACGTGCCCAAAGTTACACAAAATGTCATAGAACTCAGCCTTCTCAGACTCCACAGCCAGACTGCTTTACTGGATCAAGCTTCTCTGTATCTTTGTTTATTTGCCCAGAATACCCTCCTTCCATGTATTCCTCTTTCTGATTTCTGCCCATCCATTAAAATCTAATTCAAAACTGGGTGGAGTTGTGAATTGATCCAACCATTCTGGAAAGCAATATGGAACTATGCCCAAAGGGCTATCAAACTGTGCATATCCTTTGATCCAGCAGCGTCTCTCCTGGGTCTGTATCCCAAAGAGATCATTAAAAGAGAGAAAAGTGTAAAAATGTCTGTGGCAGCCCTCTTTGTAGCAGCAAGAAACTGGAAACTGAGTGGATGCCCGTCAGTTGGAAAATGGCTGAATAAGTTATGGTGTAGAATGTAATGGAATATTATTATTCTATAATAAACAATCAGCAGGACGATTTCAGAGAGGTCTGGAGAGATTTACATGAACTGATGCTGAGTGAAGTGAGTAGATAGGAAATCATTGTATATAATAACAAGATTATGTGATGATCAGTTCTGATGGATGTGACACTTTTCAACAATGAGGTGATTCAGGCCAGTTCCAATAGACTTATGATGGAGACAGTCAACATATATTTGTATTACTTACTGTCTAGGGAAGGAGGAAGGAAGAAAGGAGGAAAAAAAAATTTGGAGCACAAGGATTTGCAAGGGTAAATGTTAAAAAACTATGAATGTGTTTTGAAAGTAAAAAGTTTTATATATATATATATAAAACCTAATTCAAATGCCTCCAAGAAGCATCCTCTGATTCCTTCTAGTAACATCCTTCCAGCTATAACCCTTCTGCAGAACTTCAACTTACATCTTCAACTGCCCATTAAAAAATTCCAACTGCGTGACCCGTTGTTGTTGTTCAGTCCTTTCAGTCATCATGACCCTAATTGGGGTTTTCTTGCCAAAGATGCTGGAAGGGTTTGCTCTTTCCTTCTCCAGCTCATTTTACAGATGAGGAAACTGAGCCAAACAGCATTAAGTGACTTGCACGTCTAGGAAGTGTCTGAGGCCATGTTTGAACTCACCAAAATGAGTCTTCCTGGCTTTAGGCTTAGGGATCTAACCACTATGCCCCTAGATACCCAATAACCTGTAGACACCTTAAACTCAACATATCCACAACTGAATTCATTCTCTTTTCCCTTAAGACCTCCTTTCTTCTTGAATTCTCTGTTGAGAATTAAATATTGAGGGCAGCAACATCTTCCCAGTTATCCAGGTGCATAACCTAAGTGCTTTCATGGACTCTTCCTTCCTTCTTGCCCCACATAAGGATTTTTGGTTTTACTTTCCTGACACCTCTCAAATGTACCTACTCTAGTCCATCTTCTATCAGTTATCAAAGACATTTTCTTAATGACTGACTGTGTTGTTCTCCCCTATGAAATAAAGTCCAGGGGTTCGCTATTACATCTAGGTGATCACATTCATAGATGAAATCTTGCTTGGGATCCAAAGACTCTCCCAATCTGCTTTATCTCCTTCCTTTCTAGTCTTCTTATGCTTTATATGCCCCCAAGGCTCTGCAATCCAGAAACATTGGCTTCTTGCTGTTTCTTGAGCAAGGGATTCTTCATTTTCTGACTCTGGGCACTGGATGTCTCTCCCCCGACCCTCTTGTGTCTGGAGATTTTTCTGCCTCCTCATCTCTGATGAGGTTGGGCACCAAATGTTGAGGGTGGGAGAGCAATTCCTAGTTTGAAATATAAGGTATATGTGAAAAATTCACGATGGTCTTCTTTTTGTGGAAAGGTCCCTTTATCTGCAAGAAGGGGTTATAGACAAAATGAGGAGGTGAAATAGACACCAGGAGTGGTAAATATGAAATAGATGTGGGAGAGCATATAGTTAACAAAGATAGTTTTTTTTTTTTTTAAACAATTAACAAGGGAAGAGACAAATTCGCTATTGGAACTCACAATTAACCAAGAGAAAGGGAATAAAGGGAATACACCATGAGGTGGGAGCATGCCATTAACTGGCTAAATCCATAGAAGAGTTTAGCAGAATAATCCCAAAAGGGGTTAGCAAGAGAAGGGAATTATATCACCTATTGGCAGGCTAACCCAAAAAGGAATTTGGCACCCTAAAAGAGTTAGCTATAACAAGGAGAAAGATACCATGAGGCATGGGGGAAGGGGTGAGGAGAAAAACACCATGAAATAGAACATAGTGGAGAGCTAACCCCAAAAGGGATTCAGTTGCCTTCTTTCAAAGTCAGCTAAAATCTCACCTTCTATTGGAAGTCTCCCCTAATCCTTCTTAATTCTAGCGCCTTCCCTCTGATATTTTTGTTCTGATCAGAAATTCTAAGGATCTTCCTTCCCCTCCCAGGCTGATTCTTTTGTGAAGGTGAACTAAGTCACTTTTTGCCTTAAATTTTACTTAGTCTTTATTTTTTTTATTAAAGCTTTTTCTTTTTCGAAATATATGAATGGATAATTCTTTGACATTAATCGTGGCAAAACTTTGTGTTCCAATCCCCCACCCCCACAAATGACAAATAGTCCAATATAGGTTAAACATGATAGAAATATATGTTAAATCCAACATACATATATATTTATACAAAGAAAAATCAAATTAAACTGGAAAAAAAGATAAAGAAAATAAAATGCAAGCAAATTACAACAAAAAGAGTGAAAATGCTATGTTGTGAACCACACTCAGTTCCCACACCTCTCTGGGTGTAGATGGCTCTCTTCATCACGAGATCATTTTATTTACTCTTTAAATACCAAACCGACACTGCCTCAGACAAACTCAGACCTGAGAAAGAGCTTCACTTAGAAAGGCCAGGGTCTCCCACTGCGTTTACCGCCACCGTTGGTCTTGACTTCTGTCTTACCACAGAATTCCTTTGACTTTGGAGAAATGTGACTGCATTAGCTCTGCCTCACTTAAATCCAATTCACTTGCTAGTTAAGACAGCACCCTAGTGAAGTCCTATGACTCTTCCAGTAGAAAGGACAAAACAATTTATCCTGCAATGGCTTGTTTGCATGTTGTCTTCCCGCATTAGACAGGGACCTCCTCGAGGACAGGGACTGTCCTTTGCCTATCTTTGTAACTCCAGAATTGAGCACAGGCTGGCAGGAAGCAAGCACTTAAGAAATATTTCCTGACTGACTGACTCCTCCTTGATTAGCACCTTGCATTTCTCCAGCACACTATCATGTACTATTTTGTATTTTAGTCTACACTTGATGCTTGTACTTCCACACCACCCACTTACTTCTCAGCCCCTTGCAATGAGGCTGCCCAGCCTATCACTTGACTGACACAGTGCTCTCCAAGGTTACCAGCAATTTTTAAAGTGAGAAATCCAATGGCTTTTTCCCAGTCTTTATCCTCTTTGACATCTCAATAGCTCTTAGATGGTAATGACTATCCCTCTGGTTTGAACTTGTTCTTTCCTGGAATTCAGGGGCAATATTCTTTTCTAGATTATCTTCTACCTATCTTACTACGTCTTTTCAGTCTGTTTTATTGGACCTACATCTCCCAAGTACACTTCTCTTGAGGGGAAATCCTGGGCCCCCTTCTCTTTTCACTGTGTATAATTCGATCTAATGAGCAATTCCTAATTGTCTGTTATATGACTGGCACTGTGCTAAGTAGTGGGGATGGAAAAGCAAATTAAATAGTCCCTGCCCTCGAGGAGCTTATACTCTATCAGGAGAAATGATGTGAATATGTTATGTATGTATAATATGGATTATCTGTGTAGATCTACATATATACAGAATAAATTAAGTAAGTATACATTAGGGCAGCTAGGTGACATAGCAGCAGAGCCTTAGCCCTGGAATCAGGAAGATGAGTTCAAATCCAACCTCAGATACTTCTTAGCCATGTGATATAAAGCAAATCACTTAACCATTGTTTACTTCAGTTTCTTCAGATGTAAAATAGGAATAATAACACAGTCTGGCATATAGTAGGTGCTATATAAAGGCTAGCTATTATTATTAAGTAGGAAAAGCACTAACAGTTGGGAGGAGTAAGTCAGAAAAGGCTTCATGTTAGTGCTGAGTTGCATCTTGAAGGAAGAAGAGATTCTACAAGGCAAAGATGAGGAGAGGAGAGCAGAGGGAACACTGGGCAAAGGTCCTAAGATGGGATATGGAGGGTCCTCTTGTTTCATTCTCAAGACCCAAAGCTTTGTTTTGCAGCCTCTTTGAGAGTTTGCATTTGTGCATTCCAATGGTTTTACATTTTGAGTCAAATTAGAGTCAATAAGGAGGTATGATCCCTTCACTGTTCAGTCCCTTCAGTCATGTCTAACCCTTTGTGATCCCGTTGGGGTTTTCTTGCTATAGATACTGAAGAGGTTTGCCACTTCCTTCTCCATCTCATTTTACAGATGGGGAAACTGAGGCAAGCAGGATGAAGTGATTTGCCCAGAATCACAGCTACTTAGTGTCTGAGTCTGGATTTGAACTTAGGAAAGGGGAGCCTTCCAGGCCTGGCACTTTATCCACTGCATCATCAAGCTTCACATTAGCCATAGGATCTTCTCTATCCTCCAAGAGCATTTGTTAAAGCTGCAATTCTAAGTTTTTTGTTCCTTTTCCTATGATGATACCTTTCCCTTTAAGACAAGCTAGTAGCTTGAGTCTGGATTCCTGCTGGTGGGGGATGCAGGAGCATTTTGTGGGCATCATCTGTTGCGTTTGAGTCAAGGTCCTGGTTCTTAGGGCCTCAGCCTCGGGCCTACACATTCTGTACTTGAAGGCTGAGACTATTTCATATTTTCCTTGTACCTCCAAGGCCTTTCTTGGATATAATAGGTGCTAAATAGATGATTCTGGTTGACTTGAATCTCATAGTTATTGATGTATTTATCTTGTTCTCTAGCAGACTGTGAGTTTCCAGAGAGAAGGGAAGATCCCCTTGGTGATCTCATCAGTTTCTGA
The DNA here is from genome assembly GCF_016432865.1 of Antechinus flavipes. Classification (NCBI taxonomy): domain Eukaryota; kingdom Metazoa; phylum Chordata; class Mammalia; order Dasyuromorphia; family Dasyuridae; genus Antechinus; species Antechinus flavipes. Next base: position 435,067,618 of record NC_067399.1, read on the forward strand.
GTTCAAATATCAACTCTCTAGAGCTGACTCTCAGGTCTACCCATCCTGTTCTGATGGCTCCTTACTCCAGTCTAGCAACAATGGTGGGTAGCTGTATCACAGTCATGTAAAACACCTGGCCAAAATGGAGCTTATCTTTCTTCCCCTCCCTCATTCATCCCACGCCAAACTTGCTTTTCCTCCAGACTTCTCCGTTTCTGCAAAGGATCGTTGTTAGTCCTTCCTTTCTCAAATGATAGCGGGGAGGTGATGCTATGAACACGCAAGTGAAATGGATTTAAGGGAGGGAGGGCTGGGCAAGGTCATCAGCTCCACTATCTCCCCCAGAGCCGTTTGGGTCCAGGGACCAGCTAGAGATTAGGGCTATTGGAAATGGCCCCTCTCTGCAGAGGGCATCCTCCTCCTCTCAGTGCCCCAGGCTTCCAACCTCGGAGTCATCCTTTGTCCCACTCCTACCAATCTAAACAGTGGCCAAATCTTATCCTGTCTAACATTACAATGGAACCTGTAGCTGCCTCCTCTCCACTCACACATTCATCACTTTAATTCAAATCTTTGTCAGCTCTCACCTCCCTATTCCAATACTTTCTTCTCTGGTCTTCCTGTTTCTGGTTTCTCCTGTCTAACCCAATACACAGTGGCCAATCTTCTCTAGGCTCAAGTCTGACTACTAAGTGCCCCACTTCAAAAGCTTAGATGGCTTCCTATTATCTCTAGGATAAGACAGAATTTCCTCAGCCTGGAATTCAAGGACCTCCATGATTCAGCTTGTTTTCTTATTCTTTTTACAACCTCTGCATTCCCATAACATGAGCTCTCTCTAGCTGCTTCCGTGTTTTTGTACACGTCAACTCCTGTGCCTAAAATTCATTCTCATTGTTGTCTCCCAGAATTCTTGTCTTCCTCTAAGATTCAGCTGAAAGAAGGATCATCGCCTTCATTAATACTTCTCTGAGTCCACCCTACCCAGTTTCTCTTCCTCTTCAATTTTCTTATTTTATATTCATCTCTAACTCATCTAACCCATGATATCTAGCCAGCCCCAGCCCATACCAAATGGCCAGCTCCCTTCCTCCTCCACTGTACTTTCCACCTCTTATTCTGTAAAACTAATTAACCCTACCACCGTTGCTTCTGCAAAGGATCTGGAAATCCACTGCCACATGGCTCCATTCATCATCCTTTCGACTCAGACAAAAACAGGCTTCTGTGAACATCACTTCTGTAATATGAGCCTTCTCTTCATATTAGAATGTAAACTCCTTGAAAACAGGGGCTGTCTCTCTTTTATGATTATATACCAAGCGATTAGCTTGATTCCTAATGCACAGTAGGAGGTTAATATTCATTTTTAAAATATATACTGTATTCCCTCCTCTTCCCCTCCCCACCAAAGCTTTTTTGAAGGCTGAGACGATTTCATATTTTCCTTTTCTTGAATATAATAGGTGCTTAATAGATGATTCTGGTTGACTTGAATCTCATAGTTATTGATGTATTTATCTTGGTCTCTAGTAGACTATGAGTTCCCAGAGAGAAGGCAAGATATCTTATCTAAACTTTGTATCTCATCCTGTTTTACAACAATGCTCAGAAGCTTACAGCCTGTTTGTGGTGGAAGGCTGAAGTGAAGCTTGAGCCCCACCTCCCTTTATGTTTCCCAGGGCCTCTGAAGAGAATAGATAAGCTCCCCGAGACTAGCCAAGTCTGGTCTTTGCTTCTGAATGAGGCTGGGGGCTGAGCTATGTACCCACTGAAGGGGCTATTGACATTCTTGCAAATTTAAAGGTTCCTGAGAGGAGAAGAGAAGGCCTGTTATTTAGTCATTTCAGTTACCTCTGACTCCTCATGACCCTATTTGGGAATTTTCTTGGTAAAGATACTAGTAAGCTGGTTTGCCATTTCCTTCTTCAGCTTGTTGAGGGCTGAGACACCCTAACAGCATTTGGGGGTCCCCAAGTCGGTGTTGCAGATTTCGCTAAGGAATTCGCAGTTCCAGTCTCCAAGTTGGCAAAAATGGGTTTATTCTGACACTGAGAATTCTCATCGGGGCTGGATTCCTGGTTGGAATAGCAATCAAGTATTGAAGGACAGCGTTCAATTTTATCTAGTCTTCTATAGCCTGGGGCTAGGGGATAGTCTCCAGCTGAATTAAGGATGCCTAGCCAGATTCCAAAGGAGAAGACTCAGGGTTTCCTGATCCAGACCTCCCACAAAGATCAGAGGACCAGAGTCCTATTACATCAAGCTCATTTTACAGATGAGGAAACTGAGGCAAACAAGGGTAAGTGACTTGTGCAAAGTCACACAGTAAGGAAGTATCTGAACTGAGATTTTTAACTCAGAAAGATGAATCTTCCTGATTCCGTGCCACCGACCTTCCCTTGAAGAGAAGGGCCCTCAGACTTTAAGTGAGGGCTAATGTGTTCTTGGAGGATTCAAGAAAGTACACTCATCCAGAGACCCTCACTTTCTAGGCAGAATCTGGGAGATGGCCTGTGAGGGAGAAGGGTGACATTCTACCAAGTGGAGCTAAACAAAATCCTCTAACACAACCTTTATAAACAAAATGGTGGGAGGAAGGACAGACAATTAGGAGAGGTAGAGACTGGAAAGGATTTCAGGTCAATGCTTTCTCTGTTTTAAAGGTGACAAAGTTTACTTAAGATCACTTTACTTTTGTGAATAATAAAACTTTCTTTCTGAAAACAAACCCTTTCTCCTTGTACTTTTCCCTCCCTAATCCCAGATTTACAAAATACTTTCCTCATAGCCAGGATAGGAAAAGGATAATGATAATATTATTAATCACATTTTTCAAATGAGGAAACAGGCTTAAGTGATGGGAAATGACTTAGGAATGATACTTTAGGAAGGAATAGGTCTGTGAGCGACACAAACAACTCTTTGTGGAAATGGGAACAGCTGAACATATTGAAAAAAGTTAAGAAAAGTCAAATGGTTGCTCATTCTTCACGCTATTTATCCTTTCTCCATCCCTAGAATTCCAAGGTGTCAATTGCCAGTTCTCACAGAGAAGGTAGTTAGAAAGTCTAGAAACTCATTCCCGAAGAAGCAGATACTTTTGTCAGAAAGCTTTTCCATCCTGAGAGAGACGGTTGGGAAAAGTCCTGAACCCTGTTCAATATCTGGACAAAGCAAAAAAAAAAAAGTTTTTTTTATGAGAATTTTAATATTGCCACTATTTCATTTTTCAGTCACATCAAGTTTATTATTATTTTTGTGATAATTTAATGATTGCTTTATTTTAGTAAAGATTCTTTTTTTTAAATTAAAACATTTTATTTTGAAAACATAAGCATGGATAATTTTTCAACATTAACCCTTGCAAAACCTTATGTTACAACCCTCCCACCCCCACCCTTCCCCTAGATGACAAGTAGTCCAATAATATGTTAAAAAGAAATATAGTCACATCAACTTTAAATCAAGCTGAGACTCCAGTTACAGCTCTACTATCTGGTTAGTTTCTGCTCTGTTTACAAAATTCCAGCTTAAGATATCAGCTAAATCCCCTAATATTTGCTGATCAGTTTATTTTACCTTATATAGATTTTTTCCTTTTCTGCTATAGGTTCTTTGATGTGTAAATCTTTCCTTAACTAAAACAAATTAATAGACAGTTTTCAAAAGAAGAAATACAACTATCAATAACCAAGTAAAATAATGAGCCAAATCAATAAGAGAAATTACAACACTAGGAGAGATGAAAATGGTCAATTTTAGGCATAATAGAACTTGACTCTTACTTCCTCTATATTTTTAGAGATTAAGGAGGGAAATTTTTTGAAGAAAGAGGGTATATTTACAACTGTTGATAGAGCTGTAAAGTGGTCTTAAGTATTCTGGAATTATCCTTTAAAAAGTCACTAAATTGTATATACCCTTTGATCCAGGGTAGACACCATTAGCCACAGACACACACAGATATATATATATAATATATATATGCATATATATATATGTATATATATATATATATATATATATAAAGTGTGTGTGTGTGTGTGTGTGTGTGTGTGTGTGGAGGGGAAGTAGATGGCTGAACACATTGTATATATAAGTGTAATGGGATAGTGAGCCATAAGAAACAAGGAATGTGAAGAATTCAGAAAAATTTTGAGGAGACTTATTTTGAACTGATACAAAGTAAAATAAGAACTAAAACAACTTCCCACAGCACTGTGAAGGAAGACAACATTGAAAGGGATCATAACTGATCAATTTAGTAGCCAAACTTCATTTTAAAGAACTGACAATGAAGTATTTCTCCTTCTCAGCAAAGAGGTGGCAGGCTCTTGATTCTAAAGTAGACCTACACTATCAGTCATGGCCAATGTGTTTACTTTGGTAGATGGAAGGGTTCTGTTGTGGGGAGGGTGGGAGCAGTCACTGGGAAATTGAGATTTTTTTTTTTAAGAGGACCAATTATATAACCAAAATATTGAGTCTGACACTATAAACAGTAGAATAAAATCAGATCTGGAATTTTTCACATGTATGACTAAGAAAAAAATAAAATGAAGGACAGAGTGGAATACAAAAGATAAAATAAAACATTTTAATTATGTGAGATTGAAAGCTTTCACATCAGCAGAATCAACAGAAGTAGGAAAAAAATTGAAGCTATCAATTGGGGAAAACAAGCAAAAACAAGAATTTTGTAACTAATCTTGATTTTGCATATGTTCACATGAGTATATGTGTGTATATACACAAATATGTATATGTATATGTTTCTATTTACATGAAACAGTTATTTAAGGCTATAAGTTATTCCTTAATGAATGTGTTCAAAGGATATGAGCAAATAGTTCTCAAAAGAATTGCAACCCTAAAATCACTAATAGAGAAATAGAAATAAAAACAATTCTGAAGTTTCTCTAAAAATCCAACTAATTGGTAAGGAAGACAAAAAATGGGAAGAGTTAAGTTTTGGTGAAATTGAAGAAAGAAGAAAGTAGGAAATAAGCATTTATTAAACACTGTGCTAAGCACATTTGATCTTCACAGTCACCCTGGGAGGGAGATGTTATTATCATCCCCATCTTTAGGCAGGAATGCAGAAGTTAAATAACTTACCTGAAGATCACATAGCTGCTAAGTGTCTGAGGATAAATTTAAACTCAGGGCTTCTTGACTCCAGGGTTACCTCTTTACATACTGTACCTCCTAGCTAGTTCTAGAAAGAGTAGTTTCTTAGTCTGAATTGGGCAGACCATTTTATTTGATATTTTTCTCCAGTTACATGTAAAATAATTGACTTTTTAAAAATATATTTTGAGCTCCAGATTCTCTTCTTTCCTTCCCCCCATTGAGAAGGCAATGTGAAACATTTCCATGAAAGTCATCTTGCAGAAAAAAACATAAGTTCCCTTTGCCTCCCAAAAAAACCCTCAAGAAAAATTAAGTAAAAAAAGTATGCTTCAAGCTGATTCAAACACAATTAGTTCCTTTTCAGAGTATGTAGAGCATTTTTTATCATAAGTTCTTCAGAGAACTCCTGGATCACTGCATTACTAAGAAAAGCAGTCATTCACAGCTGATCATCCCACAATATTGCTATTACTTTTTGCACAGTACATTTACTTTGTATGAGCCACTTGCATGGAGGACTTTCCAAGTTTTTCTGAGAGCATCCTGCTCATTATTTCCCACAGAACATTAGTATTTCATCATAAATCACACACAATAGTTTATTCAGTCATTTCCCAACTGATGTGCATCCCTTCAATTTCCAACTCATAGGCAGACCATTATGGAAAGTAGTTTGCAATAGTGCAATCCATAGTCTTTGATTCAGAGACCTCAGCATATACTCCAAAGAAGTCAAAGACAAAAAGGTCCTATAGACCCCAAAATATTTGTAGTAGCATTTGTTTTATGTTAGCAAAAAATAAAAATAAAAATTGGGGAATGGTAAACATGGTGGTGCATGAATGTAACAGAATATTACTGAATGAATGAAAATAAATCCTTTAGTAAGAACCTACTATGTACTAAGTACTGTGATAAGCTGGGGAATACAAATTTAAAAGTGAGTCTCTGGTCTCAAGAAGCTTACATTTTAACAGGATGAGGACTAAAAATGCTTGATAGTTGTTTTTCAGTCTTGCCTCAATTGAGTTAATTGAGGTTTTCTTGGCAAAAATATTGAAGTGATTTTGTCATTTCTTTCTCCAGTTCAATTTACATATAGGGAACTTGAAGCAAACAGGATTAAATGACTTGCTTATATCACCAGCTTGTATTTGAGATTACATTTGAACTCAGGGCTTCCTGATTCCAAGCCCAGTGCTCTATCCATGGTACCACCTAGTTGCTCGGAAATTCTATTGTTAGAAACTTAGGAAGACACATGGATTTATGCAAAGTAAAATAAGCAGAATCAGTAAAACCAAGATCTACAGTAATGTAAATGGAAAGAATCCCCTTTCCCCCAAAAAATCCATGATTTCTGTATAATTAATTTTAGTATTAAAAAAATGCTATCTTGCAAAACATCTCTTTTCCTTCTTTGCAGAGATAGGGGATTATAGGTGTGGAACCCTACATATACTTTCAGACTTGCTGAATTGTTTTTTTTTTTTCCCTTAAAAAAATTCTTTGTTATGAAGGATGGCTTCCTGGGTGGGGGAGGGAGATATATTTGGAAATGAAGGTGATGTAAATGAATGGGGGATAGAAACAGAAGATGAGTTCACTTGCAGAGCACAGGAGGCATCATGCTGAAGAGAGTGTCTTGGATTAGGCATTGGGGGAGGGAGGGAGATTTTGAACCTTAGCTCTGCCACTAATAGATTTGTGATTTTGGCTAAGTGTCTCTTCTCATCTCCTCTTTAATCTCAGTTTCCCCAGTTATAAAATGTAGGAACTGGACCAGATGACCTCTAAGGTCCCTTCTCGATCTGACATTCCATAATATCATCTGGGTTCCTCATTCAGTAACCCAGAATGGGTCTATTTGTGGAAACCAAGTCCATCTGTGGAGCCAGAAGCTACTTAGAATTAAGAAAAGATAAACTAAAGCTAAGATCTCTTTACTCAAATGTCCTCTTGCTTTAGCAAACTTAAGGCAAAACAGATTCTTTCTCCCCCCCACCCGCTTTGATGGGGAAATGCATGCAGAAAGTAGGTTTGATTAGGCCTTCCTAAAATCATTTGGTGGTGGGTATGGGGGCATTCAGATATAGTTTGCCTTGGGATGCTGATACATTCCCACCTAGGCTGTCTTTTCACAGCCTTGCCCTACTTCTTTTCCTAATAATAACACATTTCTATAGCACTTAAATGTTGACAAAGCACTTTCTCCATAACTCTGGGCTCTTTTCTCTCTCTATCCTCTCCACAAAGATATTAGCCCTTTACCTGGCTTTAACAATTAATTTTATGGCATGGTTCCCAACATATTAATGCTTCTTCCGATCTCCAGGTCTGGATCTTCAGTTTCCTATAAGACATGTTCACCAAGATAATGGGGATGGGTGGGGCACAAGCAGAGTTGGGATGGGATTAGTGAAGAGGATAAAGGTAGAATTCTTTGTTATAAATGGTGACTTTTTGGGAAGAAGAAGAGACAGGAGGAGGAATGTAGATATAAAAACAAAAGATGTCAATAAAATTTTACTTAAAAAAAGAATAGAATCAGGGTTATGAATGAGGGCAGACAGGACTGAGAAAGTGATAGGATGGGGCAGGGATAGGAAATAGGATGAATGAGGATATGAAGACTTGAAATTGATTTTGAAGAAAGATAAAGAATGAAAATGGGGTTAGGGATGAAATAGGTTGAAGAATCAAATTGTCAAGGGCAGAGATACAGTTGGAGATAGAATGGGGACAAGGATGATAAGGTTTGGCTTGGGAATGAATTGAGATTGGTTTTGGGGGTGGGGAAGATGGGAAAGGACAGGTGACAAGATTAGGTTCAGAGAAGGCGTTAGAAGCAGGTTAAGGATGAGTTGAAGAGTTGATGGTATGGGCAAGGGTTGGTGGTGGGATGGGAACAGGGATGTTGCTGTGGAGAAGGTAGGGAGGAGAATGATTTGTGAGTGGCCGGGGGGATGAGGTTGTGGGTAAGGATGCAATGAAGACAGGTGGGATGATGGGGACAAACCTGAGAATGACCATGAGGATGGACGAGGATTGGGGACCGCTTGAGCACAGAGTGGGCCCGGGGTGTAGACAGGCATCACAAAAGCCCTCAGCCCTGGCAGAGTTCCTGAGGGAGGTGGGGAGAGGGAAGATGTCTGGGCTGGATGGGGGAGGGCAGTGCTGCGGCAGTGTTGCCCAAGTACCTGTGCTGTATGCTTGACGGTGTAGTGCCACTGGAAGGGGGTCAATGACAGGGACGAGAGAATTGACATGTGATGAGGCTGGGGGTCAGGAGTCTGGATCGGAAGAAGGCTGTCAAGGGTGTGTGGGGGGGTAGGGGGCGTAACTCCTCCTCCTCCCTCCCACTGGGTCCAGCTTAGGTAGAGCCTGGCGCTAGGACCGAGCGGAGTTGGGGCCGGGCGGAGCATCGCGCCCCCCACCCTCCTGCCTCTCCTTCCCCCCTCCCCCTCCCCTCCCTGCCCAGCTCTCTCTCCCTCCCCTCCCCTCCCTCCCTCCTTTTCTCCCCTCCCCTCCCCTCCCCTTTTCTCCCCTCCCTTCCCTTCCCCTCCCCTCCCCCGGCTGTGCTGTGCTGGGCTGTGCTGCGCTGCAGTGTCTCTCTCAGAGGCAGCGGCAGAAGCAGCGGCCAGATCCCTCGCCGCTTTCTCGGCTCCGGCCCCGGCTCCTTTGCAGCCTCCGGCCCGCCGGCTGCACCATGGCCACTGTCAGCTTCAGCGGCCACCGCCTGGCGCTGCTGGCGGCGTACCAGGAGGTGATCCAGGAGGACTGCCCTGCCGACTGGTGAGCGGCGGTCCGGCCTGGCCCCCCGGGGCCCCCAGCCCCGGACCCTTTGTTCCTTGCCCGCCTGGGCTCGGGAAAAGGGGCTGCCTCTTTGTGTTTCCGTCCAGTGGGTGGGGGGATTGGGTGGGCTCCGGAGCTTGGGCGGGGCAGGGGCTTCGGGGATCCCCTGGAGGGCCCCGGAAAATGGTGCATTGGGCAAAACTAGCCCGGGCCCGAGGGGGGAGGGGGCCGCCTTTGTGCGATCTGGCTGGGGAGAGAGGGGGTTCCTCCGGAGGGATGCTCCGGGTGGGGCCGGGCCAGGCCGGGTGGGGCGGGGCCAGCAGCTTGGAGTTGGGGTGTGTGAATGGGGGGCTCTCTGGTCGGAGTTGAGTCGTAGGTGGGGGGAGGGCTAGGAAAGCTCGGTTGGAAGATTGGAGATTAGATCCAGATGTGCAGCCCCGCGGGCTCTGGAAAGCTCATGGGGACTCTCTCCCTTGGAGGTTCCCGGGCCCTATGTCCCCGCCCGTCGACTAGCTTCGGGCAGGTGTGTGTGCGCGCGCTCCTGGGCCAGCCAAGGGCACCTTCCAGTCCAGTCGGCTGGGGTTGGGTGGGTGGGGGTGGTATCTCAGGCCTGGGCTCCGAGACATTATTGCCCGGCTGAATGAGGGCCCTGGCCCGGCCCTAGCCGGCAGCACAAAGGAAGGAGGGAAAGAGGGAGGGAGGGAGGAGGAGGAGAAGGAGGGCGCGGTGGGGAGGAGGAGGGATCGAGGGGATAAGTCAGGAGGGGAGGGGGAGGGGAAGGATTGGGGCTGCTATCTGGAGATTAGGTGCTGGGGGAACCCTTTTCTAGAGCCCCGCCCCCCGGGGGTACCTCTCCACGCACACCGGCCCTTTTCTTCTTGGGGAATTGGGTCGGGGGAGTGGAGTCTGGGGCAGTAATATTGGAGGTATGGAACTAGCTCCAGGAATGTTCTTGAGGATCTAAGAGCTGGGAGAGAATCTTTGAAAGATATTCACTGAGACTACCCCATCACCCCATACTTATCCCCGTCAGGGAATTCCACTTCGACGTCCAGAATATGAGCTCCTCATCTTCCCTGCTTCATTGCATCTCATTCTTTTGCTCCCATGCCTTCCTCTTTCTGTCTCCGGATACTTTTTTTTCCCTTTCCCCAATTCCTTGGATTTTAGGAAGCCATATGTGACTGGACCTAGGGGTGAAGGAGAGGAGTAGAGAGGCCTCCGATCCCCGAGTCTGGAGAGTCAAGCCCAATAAGCTTACCCTGAGTTGGGATGGTGGGATGGCTGTTTCTTATTCTCTCTAAAAGGGGACCATTTCTCCTTCCTGGTGCTGGGGTTATTATGGTGAGAGAGAACCCAGGAAGATGAGTGTAAGAAAACTAGAAAACCTACTGTGGGATGCATTGTAGAAGAACCGTGGGTAAAGGGAGTGGCCCCACAGTAGCCCAGCTATGTTATTGTGCTTTGTACATAGTAGGTATTTAATACACATTTTGTGGATTGAATAGGATAAACCAACTTCCAGACCGGAAATTTCCTGAGATTAGAAGGGGATGGGGTCCCTGGGAACAGAATTCCTCTCTAGGCTTTATAGAGTGGATCTCTCTGGGATTCCAGACCAGGACTTGGAAATGGAGAGATAGTAGGGCAGATCAGAGTATCTACATCCCAGCCCTATATGTAAACCTTTGTCCTGAGCAAGAGAGAAAGACACAACAGCTGTTAAGTACTGGGAGTCTGAGGGGGTGCCATTAAGTCTCTGAGTTAGTTTTGAGTCCGGGAAAATCAAGTTAGTCCTAAATTTGGAGGATGAACCCTGCTGAACTAGTACTGAGATTGGGGAGAGTCGATGAATTTGAAGTTTTAATAACAATGCATTAGATCAGATTCTTAGAGTAGGGGCAGTGTGTTAACTGTAAGCCCTGTAAAGAGATCAAACTACTCATGTCCATGGTGGATTGGGATGGGGGGGAAGGAGGAGGAGTAATTGATTCTGGGATATGTATGAGAGATCAGTTAACTCTGAGTCATGGGGGAAGAAGGGAAACTAGCTTTGACCCCAGGGTGACTCCCATGAAGTAGTCCTGTTTTTGGGTGGGCATTGAGCTAGTTCTGAGTCTGGATGGTTAGCTAGGGGCTAGCAAAGCAAAGTGGGGGCTTTGAGTCTAGAAGGGACCCCAATGAGTTAACCTGCCTGTGTGTAGGGGAGGAGTAGTGAGCTAGCTGGCTGGTTCTGGGGGAGGTGGCTACAAGTCTGGGGGATTTGTGGAGAGGGGTGGGGCAAGAGGCCTTGAGGGGTTGGGCGGGCCCCTCAAAATGGCTCCAGCAGCTGGAGTTCCAGCCCCAGCTGTTGGTCTTAAGGCAGCCTCGGGGAGAGGCTGCTGCCACCTGCTGTGGTCTGGCTGAAGGCTCTGCCCTTCCCCTGGACCCTCTGAGCAGACTTCTATGCTTGGGATCATTCTTCCCTTTGTTTTCTGGATTGGGGGTGTAGTGGGCAAAAACCTGGGGATCTCTGAGTAGGAGTAGCCTTTTTTTTCAATGCCCTGAAGCTCCCCAAGGATGGGAGAGGCCAGTCTAGACCCAAGCCCCATGTATATAGCTATTACCTAAAATACCTTCCTTCCAGGAAGTCTTCCTGTACTCTTACCCCCCTCAGTTTGGTCCCTTTCCACTACCTGGAATGTCCCCCCTCCCTCCCAGCAAGGTATTCTCAGTCTAAAAGATGAGACCTAGGTTTCATCTTCTGAAGTGAGACTGGGGGGGAATTCAGGGCTTGAGATGGGATTTGGCTCTGGATAGGATGAGGTTGATGGGAAGTTTAGACCTGGGGGATTTGGGGGGAGGGGGGATCATGCACACTCTGGTTCCTGCCACACCAGCATTGCACCACTGGCCTGAGGCCAGGGCCGGAGGGAAATTGGAGTTACTAAAATTAGCTGCCCAGGGACCAGTTGGTAGGAGACTGCTTCTCCTTGCCCTGACCCAAGCACAGGGGATAGGGCTATTGATGATAAAGAGGGTACAAACTGGTCGAGCTATGGGGAGTGGGTCGCCTTTCTTGCCCCAGCCTCCCCTGGGTAGGGAACAGCAGAGCTGAGCTGAGCTGACAGTAGCAGAGGCTGGTGGGGTGAGCCAGGCCAAGTCAGGATAACAAGGCTGGGGCCCTCGCTAGAAGCTGCTCAGAATAAGTGTTTTGGGCTGTTTAGGGTCTTAGAGAAGCAGGACACACTGGTGGGGGGTGGACCATATATCAGGATTCAGAGCTGAAAGGGAGCTTAATGTTCACTTAGTTGGAGTCTTATTGACAGATATGGAAACTGAGGCTGGGAGAGGAAAATTAAGTTGCCTAACCAAGGTCACATAGGTTATAAATGTGAGAACCAAGATTAAAACTCAGTTGCTGCCATTTTAAATCTAATTCTCTGCACCCCCTCCCCTTACTGTACTTCTTGCCTGTTCTTGAAAATGGGATGAAGCCGTAACTGGAAGATGAAGTATTTAAGCAGTCTCCTGGCCATGATTTGAGATCTTTGGGCAGCAGACTGGCCCATTCACCTTCATTCTCCTTGAGCTCTGGACCCATCCGTGCCTACACTTATCCTTTGGAAAAAGTGCTCCATGGCGCATAGTAGGCATGTAATAAATGCTTAATGACTGACCATTTCCCCACTCCAGGAGAACCACTTCAGTCACTGTCCTGATCCAGAAACTGAGGAATGCCCTGTTAGCACTACCTTTCTTCCTTGGGCTCCCGTGAGTCCCCACACCCAGAGTCTTGGCACTTAGACCCCCACAAAGCACCCTCTGAGCTCGGTATTTTGGGGTGTAGTTGTACTCCAACCCCCCCTCACAGGCCCTTGATCATTAGAAGCAATGGATTCCCAAGCACTGGGTCTTCCGCCTCCATGGGCAGCCTACAGAGCCCAGTCCATGCAGCCAGATCAAGTTATTCATCAACAGCCTGTGCGTCACATCCCATCTGGATTAGGAAGGGGGCTGAGGGGAGATTCACTTCAGGATGGTGAGATTGAGGGAGATGTGGATGGTGGAGAGGGACTTGTAACAGGAGTCAGAAGATCTGGCTGCAAAGGCCAGCTCTGGGCGACTTTGGGAAAATTTCTTTTGAACCTGTTTCCTTAGGTGGGAAATCAGGGTGCTTTCTAGAGCCTATGAAACCAGGAAGCTTATTTATCAGGCAATGAGTGAGGTGGGGAGGGGATGCAGAGTCCCTGGGAGGGGCCTTAAGGTAGGACAGTGTCTTGGGTAAACCTGCGGTCCCTTTTTCCAGCTTTAGTTTGGTTAGAGGATGAGGTGGAGAGGGAGTGAAAGGGAGATCTTGACTCTGTTTTCCCCAGGGGTATAGAATACTAATTTTGAAGGACCCGGGATGCAAAGTGAGGGAAACACCAGAGGGTGGGTGGCACTTAGGGAGATCATTTTCTGTTAGCCCTGGCCCCCAGTCCCAGCTCAGGGACCCATAGCTCTGGCTAACATGTCCCTGGTTTACTTCAGAAATGACAGGAACTGAGACCAGTGGGGCTGATCCTAGAGCAAGCCAGAGATTGAAGATGCCCTGATTTCTACCCTGTCACTGCCTGGGCAGCCTATGATGGAAGCTAAGGAACAAAGTGGACATAAAGGGCACATGAGGACTCAGCTGGGTCAGGTTAGATATACCTGCCACTCTGCAAGCCCCTCCAGGAAGATCATGGGATCATGCACTTCACATTGGAAGGGAATTTAGAAAACTTGCAGACCCATCTTCTCATTTTGCAGATGAGAAAACTGAGGCTCAGAGAAGTGAAATGATTTGCCCAGTCACCTAGAGAGAGTTTGAGTTCAGTGCCTTAAGGTACCTCAATAGTGTTTTTGAAGGCACTGTGAAAAGTCATTTGGCAAAATATTTCAGGAACTTGGAATTTAAATACCAACCTAGTTCTGCCCCCTGGCAGAGTCCTGGGAATTCTGTTCCTGCTGCTGCCGCCTCACTATGTGTTCTTATACAAGTCAGTTCCCCATTTGTGGGTCTTAATTTTCTCCTTTGGAAAGAAAGAAGGTGGAGGCGGGTAGAGGACCTTTGCCAGTTCTAAGATTGTTTTCAGGTTGGAGGACTAAGGAGGGGGTGGCTGGGATGGCTTTCAATGGGGTCGCTGGGACTGGAAGGGAGCAGCAGCTGTCCAGGGGCCCCTTTCCTCTGACCCGGGCCACAGGTGGGCTTTCAAAGAGACAACAGCTGCAGCTGATTTGGTAGCTGCCAGGAACTCCCCAGACCCACACAATTCCTTTCTTGAGGGTCTGGGGGTGGGGTAGGCCTATCCAGGAGGGAAGAAGCCCTCAGGATTCTGATGTAACAGGAAATGGGCTTTGTAAAGGAAGGAAGGGAGGGAAGGGGTTGAGGTTGTCAATCACTGGCCTCCTAAACTTCATCTAGTTTCTTTCTCCTCCATTCTTTTTGCCTCCATCCTTTCAGTAATCCTAAGGGCACATAGATCCAGGCCATCTCAGGAATAATCATTTTCAGAATCAGAAATTTAGAGCTGAAAGAGATCATCTATTTTCCTCTCTCCCAACCTAGGGCAAATGACTTGGCCAGCGTCACATGGGGGGAAGTAACAAGCAGGGCCAGGATTAGAGCTCCAAGGCCATTCCCACTATACCATATTACATATATAAAAGATGATATCTTAAAGTTTATAAAGAGCTTGTTCAATATCTATCCCAAGAAGTAGATTGTTTAGATATTATTTTCATCTTACGGATGAGGAAAATGAAGCTAAGAGAAATCAGTGATATTAACTCACATCTCTATAGTGCCTTAAAAGTGCTTTTCTGGTGAGGTAGGTGGTACAGGGATTATTCCCATTTGATAGGTGAACAAACCAACCTCTTTCAGTGGGAGAATAAAAGACAAGGTAGTAGGCTGGTGGATGGGTCTAGTGTCCCGATACCTCCTTTAAGTATGGGAAAATGACTAGCTTTTGTTTCCTAGCATGTCCTGGGTCTCTTACCTGCCTGTAGCTAACCCCTGGGGGTGTGAGGGTATTGAAGATAGGGGGACCGGAGGCTTCTGCTGTAGGTACTAAGCTAGGGAAACTGGCTTGTAGAGGAAAATGTGACTCATTATCAATTTCAGTAAAATCCAGTGAGGGGACTAGGGTGGGGGCTGGACCACAGAAATTCCCTAGGCCTGTCTTTTCACCACTCCCTCACAGTAGATTAGGGAGGAGTCCTTAGTATCTCTCCAGCTTCTGCTTCATCTGCAAAAAGAAATCACAGATGTTAATCATGGAAGCCAACACCCTGATCTTATGCAGAAAGGCTGAGACCCTGAGGAGAGAAAAGGACTTGGCCAAGATCCTATGCTAAGTAAATGGCAGACTTGAAACTAAAACCCAAACCTCCTGACTGTCCAGTCCAAGGTCTTGAAAGGGTTGAAAAAATGAGAATTGTGAAAACTGATAATAAACCAGTGAGGCTGAATCATCAGGATGGGCCTAGAAAAGCTTGCTGGTTAAAGAGGGGCCCTTAGAAACTGGAAAGGTTGGGGTGGGGTCAGGTTTGCTGAAAAAGTTTATAGGGGAGGCGATGGGAAGATTTTCTAGCCGGAAGTCAGAAGTAGAATAGTAGATCAGACCGGCTCCTTTTTTGCCCCAGTGTAGAAAGTGAGTACAGAGGTGAGAGGTAGAATTCTTTAGTTTACAGTTTTTCCTTCCCCCCCACCAAGGCTGGCTGCTAAAAGAGAAGTGGTCCCTTTTGGGAGAGTCTGAATATAGATAGATTAGGGATAATGAGTAGGGATGGGGAGAAAAGGGGGGGCAGAAGGCAGGATGTTTGCCTATTGGGAGTTGGGGAAGAAGTGTAGCTGAGGGCTGAGAAGCTTACTTGGAAGGAAGGATGAGTCTGGGAGAGAGTAGGGCCCTTAAAATTAAGGTCTGGAAGAAGGGCTGATTTGGAAAGGGGGTCTTGGGACTGGAAGGGGACTATGGGGCAGGAGACGGACTACACTTCCATTCCATCCCTTTGGGGTTCGGTAGAAGGAAGGAACTTTCAGGGTAAGGGGCGGCCCAGTTCTCCTTCCAAGCCCTTTGTGTGTGAGCTTCAGCTCAGCTTGTGCGGAGGACTTGGGCCCGAGCCCGACGGCTGGGGTTTGCCATATGGGGGGGGAAGGGAGAAGTGGGGAAATGCGTTTCCACCTCTTCCCAACCCTCCCCCCCGGGTGGGGGTGGGGCGCACACGCGGGGCACGGGTACCACAGCACGGTCTAGGTACGTTCTGGGCAGGCCAGCCAATGGGGAATGAGGGGAACCGTATCCAAGGAACGGTATCTAAGAAACTGTCTCCATGGCAGTGCCATCGCACACCCCAGCGGCTCATTGACTAAGGCGCCTTTCCTCAAATCCCAACCATCATGGTCCATCCCGGGCTGGAAGGTTATGGCCTGGCTCCGGGGCTCGAAACTTCGTCCCACCCCACCCCACCCCACCCCCTTTCAGGCCTTGGTGCATCCCATGCAGCCCTGCGAGCTGCCTCCTCCAAGCAGGACTGGAGCTTTTTTGTGGAGGCAAGGGTCAGCGGACGCAGACTGGGAAAGGAGAAGAGTGGGAGCACTGGGAGGCCAGCGCTTCCTGCCTCCCCCACTCCTTCCCTCCCTCCTTCCGAGGAAATGGCCCCGGCTGCGTGTTACCATGGTAACGCCCAGTGCATTGGCCCCATCGCGAGCTCCCCCCCTCCCCAAGCCCCTTTCTTTGCCTCCCCCCCGCATGTCCTGCTGGCTCATTCTCAGGGACTACTCCGGTCCCCACATGAGCTCTGCTGAGACCCCGCCCCTAGGAGGTTCCCAACTGTCTTGGACTAGGCTTCTTGCTTGCCAGCAATTTCCCATTAGCCCCCCTTCTCCCGAGTCCTCCTCTCCATTTTCTCCTAGGCCTGGAGAACAGAGGTGGGCGTGGAGGGGAGGGGCGCCCCAGCCTGTAGAGTCATTGAGCCTTTCCTCCTATCCCCCTCCCTCTCCCTAGGGCTCTTTACACATACGAGGACGATTCCGATGACCTCAAGTTAGCGGCGTCAGGAGGTAAGAATTCTCACCATTCCTCATTCCAGGCTTCTCCACGCACCCCTCCCCCTTCGGTTTTCTCTTGGCAGTTTTATTCTCCTTCCCCTTAATTCTGGATTCTTTTCCTTGGTTTTCCCCCAGGGAGGTAATAATTATAAGCTGGGGCCTCCTAAATCAAGCAGGGGGGGTGGAAGAGAGTTGGGGGTGGGGAGAGGAAACAAAATGATTTGATGGTAGATTTTAGGAAGATACAGAGTCAGATAGGACCCAGGAATCCAGTGAGCTTGAAGAGGGCGCGCTGCCCTGGTGGGCTTTTTTTCAGCACCGGGACTTCTCTTTGAAGGAAGAGTTGGGAATTTGGGGACCCACCCGTTTTCAAATGGTCAACCTGACATGAGACCCCCTATGTCCTCTGCTTGCTTCAGGGGGTGGCCTACAGGAGCTCTCGGGCCACTTTGAGAACCAGAAGGTGATGTACGGCTTTTGCAGCGTCAAGGACTCCCAGGCTGCACTCCCCAAATATGTTCTCATCAACTGGGTAGGTGGGGGGCCAAGGGGATGGGCTAAGTGGGCAGACACCACTGAGTTTGCATTTAAAAGGCCTCTACTACTCATGTGTCTTTAGCCAGTCATGTCACCGATGTGGATCTTCATCATCATCTGGAAAATGAAGTTGGATGGACTAGGTCATAGGATTTTTAGGATTTACAGCTGGAAAAGACTGCTGAAGCCTGTGGATTTCTATTCTCCTGGGGTAGGGAAGGGATGAGACCAGAACAGGAAATTGCTCTAGGGTAGCTGGGAAGATAAAGGACAAATTCTGGTTTTTATCCATTTATGTATCACCCATGAATAACCCAGCACGCCAAGCTCTGGGCTTAGCCAGACCAGTCAATCTTGAAAATAGCCTCTTCATAGTAACCCTTTAGCTCAACTTACCCCCCAATTACTCAGTTTGTTCTCTGAAATCTCAGGATATAGGTCAAATGTTGGCTCCAGTCCAGGTCTCCACAGCTACGGTAAAAGACATTTCAGTTTTTACAAAAGCACTCAAGACAACAATATATTTTTCATTAGACAGAGAGGATTCACAGTAGCCTCTAATCAATGCGATTTTCTTTTTTTGGTGAGTCCCTTTAACTCCTAGGGTTCTAAGTTCCCTGAATCTTAGTGGTTTAGACTGCCCTGAAAACTTATGAATTTGTTATTCCTAAACTCCCTTTTGATTGGATGTGCAGTCTAAATAATTCATAGGGATGACAAGACAGAATCAAGGTATTTTGCGTCTCTGTATCATGGTATCACTTCCTGCTGATTTATATGATGCCATTTTCCCCAAGAGACTAGGAGTATCCATTGATTCCTGCTTCTTTTGATAGAAGGCAAAATTTTGGGATCTCTCATGGTATCACTTCCTGCTGATTTATATGATGCCATTTTCCCCAAGAGACTAAGAGTAACCATTGATTCCTGCTTCTTTTGATAGAAGGCAAAATTTTGGGATCTCTCTCCAAGAGGCTGGTGCTTATCAGGAAAACCCCTCTATCCAGAAGCCTGGATCACACTCAAAAGTTTGGATTGCTCAACCTCGAGGCTTGAGCTGCCCAGAAACTTCCTCTAAAAGAGTGATTTGCAGAACTTGGGTTCTAGATACCTCCTCATACCCCATTTCAGGTTTAAAATATAACAATGATTAGCAGTTTGGGGGGATGGGAGGGAACCCATAAAGCACTTAGCTAATCATAGAAATTGTGAAATCATAAACCTAGAAAGAAACCCCAAAGTTGACTTTTTTCCTGGGACTTAGAGCCATTTGAAGCTCTGTTGCTCTGACCTCTGAAAAGCAAATAAGGGAAGAAAAGAACAAGGACCAAGTCTTCGGTGAAGATTGCTTTTCCCAGCTCCAGTACAGATTAGCTTTAGTCCACAGAAGTCTGAGGCAGTTAGTTCTTCCCCAATTGATGAGACACAAATTCCTAAACAAAGATTTACCAGCCCATAAATTCAGCAAGTTGATCTGGGTTGATTAACCAACATATACTTGGACAAAGATATAAATAGAAAGCTTATCAAATTCACTGATGGCACAGAGCCAGGATGATTAGCTGGATAGTTAGATGTCAAGCAGGATAGAAAAGCATAGCTAATACACTGGATGATAAGAATCCAGATCCAAAAAGATCTTAATCAGCTAGGCTTAATTGAATAGATGAAATTTAATAGGGGATAATGGTAAGGACACAGAATCTCAGCCTTGAAGGGCTCTCACATACAATCTAGTCCAAAGTACACGTCAATGTTAGCCTAAGGTCCCAAACTCGGGGCTTGGATTCAGTTTGAAGGGAAGGAGGAGGGAGAGACTTCTCAATCACTTGGTCAGTTTTGTTCTTCCTTTTAGTCATGTTTAACTCTTTGTGATCCCTTTTGGGATTTTCTTGGCAAGGATATTCTGATGGTTTGCCATTTCTTTATCTCATTTTATAGATGAGGAAATTGAGGCAAATAGGGTAAAGTGATTTGCTTGGGGTCACGCAGCTAGCTAGTATATGTCTAAGGCCATATTTGAATTCAGGAAGATGAGTTCCTAATGTTCTCTCTACCATTTCATCAGTGAGCATTTATTAAACACTTTCTACGTGCTGGGCATTTTGCTAAATCCAAGGATACGAAATAGAGTAAAAGACAGACCCACTCTCAAGGAGCTTGCATCCTAATGGGGGAAACTTCAAATAAGCTAATAGGGACAAATAAGATATGTACAAGATAGGTTGAAAATAAATTGAATTTTTTTGACTTGTTTTGATGCCCCTCCCTCCAAAAAAATTTCCTCTCAAAACCTCAATTTGGAGATTTAAGTAAAAGGGCCCAGTTTGTGTGCAGTCACTAGTTAATGCTGTTAGGTACAGTATTCCTTTGCTTTAACTCAGACAGAAGGTACAAAATCATACTAATCAAGATACTATTTTTCTCTAAGGAATCCCATTTTCCACTGTAGGAACTTTATCAGACCTCCATTTTTTTTTTTCTGAGGCAGTTGGGGTTAAGTGACTTGCCCAGGGTCACATAGCCTATAAACTACAGTTTATAGTTGTGTAGTGCACTACAACTTGTGTCCCAGACCTCCATTCTTTTGGTGCTATCTTAACTTTCCTTTGGCCAGGGTCAGTGAGGATTAGACCTCTCCTTATTCTCAAAAGGGTGGAACTAAGTCATAGGAGAAAGGCAGATTTTAGCTCAATAGAAAGAAAAACTTCCTAACAATTGTTCACTCGTGTCCAACCCTTTGTGACCCCATTTGGAGTTTTGTGGGCAAAAATCCTGGAGTAGTTTGCTCTTTCCTTCTCCAGCTCATTTTACAGGTGGGGAAATTGAGGTGCAGTGGGGGTTAAGGGACACACAGGTCACATAGCTAGTAAGTATTGAGGCCACAGGTCAGGTGCTCTATCTTCTGTGCTACCCATTTCTGACAATTGGTGTTGTCCCAAAGCGGCATGGATCCCTGGGGAGGTTGGGTAACCACTTGGTGAACACCTTGTATGAGGAGAGTATCAGTCGAGGAGACAGGTGCCTCTCTTCTGTTATTTATTTTCTCTTTTTTCTATATGCATCATCATTGTATAGTTTTGTTTGCTTGTTTTCTGCCCATTAGACTGAACTCCTTTCTTTGAACCCCCACCATTTAGCATGGTCTCTAACAGACAGTAGGCACTTAGTAAATGCTTACTGACTCTTGCCTGGATGGCCCTTTTCAGCTCTGAGACTTGGTTTTTCTGTGATGCCGGAGATGGGAAGGGGGGGGAATGAGGGGCTGCTTCTCCAGTTGAGGGGCTGGAAGGTCGGTGAAAGCCCCTGCAGAAGCCCGGCTTTTGCCTGAGCCCCTGACCTGCTTGCCTGCTCTCCTCTATAGGTTGGTGAGGATGTGCCAGATGCCCGCAAGTGTGCCTGTGCCAGCCACGTGGCCAAAGTGGCTGAATTCTTTCAGGTGTGGCCTTGGGGTGAGAGGAGGGGGGCGGGGAATGGTGTGCCTCCCTGGGCCCCCTCTGGGCCCAGACCCCTCTGAAGGGAGCCGGGTTCTTGACAGGGTGTGGATGTGATCGTCAATGCCAGCAGCGTGGAGGACATAGATGCTGGTGCTATTGGACAGCGGCTTTCCAACGGCCTGGCTCGCCTGTCCAGCCCGGTGCTGCACCGACTGCGGCTTAGGGAGGATGAGAACGCTGAGCCTGTGGTGAGCTGCCCTCTCCGGCCTTTCTTTCTCTGCCCACCTGCTCCGTCCAACTGCTTACCTGTCTCCCCTTCGCCCTCCCCCAGGGCACCACTTATCAGAAGACAGATGCTGCTGTGGAAATGAAACGGCTTAATCGGGAGCAGTTCTGGGAGCAGGCCAAGGTAGGGGACCCCCGATCCTTTTCTCCGTGGGCCTTCTCTTCCATTCCCCAATGGCCAGGAGCCCCTCCCTCCCAGCAGACTGTGCTGGAGCAGCTCTCCACAGGCAAGGGAGGCGGTTTCAGGGCCGGGGGTCCTGGGGGCGAGAGCCCTGTGACTGACAGATAACGGGGAGGGTGCCGTGCTTGGGCCACAGAGAGAAGAGGAGCTGAGGAAGGAAGAGGAGAGGAAGAAGGCCCTGGATGAGAGGCTGAAGTTTGAGCAGGAGCGGATGGAGCAGGAGCGCCTAGAACAGGAGGAGAGGGAAAAGCGGTACCGGGAGAGGGAGCAGCAGATTGAGGAGCACAGGTGCCGCTCCTTCCCCTTCTCCCTGCCTGCCTGCCTGGCTCCTGAGGCCTCCATCCCACTCTGCCCTCATCGTGCCCTCCTTCCTTTTCACTCCCCTCCCCAGGCCGAGGCCCCCAAGCGCGCTCACCCTATTCTCTAACCAGCCGAGGGGATCTTGGGAAAAGCCTGGGCCTGGGTGGGTAAAGATCACTCGCTTTCCCAGGCATAAGGTCTCCGTGTTCCGTCCCCACCCTGTCCCCACTCCCCTCCCTCCCTTAGTCATTCGCCGTGCTGTGCTTTCAGGAGAAAACAGCAGACTTTGGAAGCCGAGGAAGCCAAGCAGAGATTGAAGGAACAGTCGATCTTTGTAAGTTGTGGAGGCGGAGTGGGCTCCCTAGGAAGCGGCGTGGGCTCCGTGTGCTGTGGGGGCCAGCGGGGAGCAGCAGCCGAGCTGGCCCTCGCCCTCGGGGCAGGGCCGCACTCCCGCGGGCCTGTTCTCTGCCTGGCGGGCAGGGGTGCCGTCACACCTCGTTTCTCTAAAGCTCCAAGCTGCACAAAAGCCTCTCAGTGAGCCTGGGAGTGCGGGTCTTGTTATGGATGAGGAGACTGAGGCACAAGCACTTACTTGGGGGTGAAGTGCTAAGGCAGAGCCAGGGTGGACACAGCTCTCCGTTTGGAAAAACAAGACTCGCATGGGAAACAATTGGCATGCATGGTGTTTGTGAGGGGAGAAAGGGAGAGAGACAGACAGGAAGAATGGGGGAAGGGGAGAGAGAGGCAGGGAGGGGGAGAGGAAGAAAGGATGGGAGGGAGACAGACAGTGGGGGAGAGAGAGATAGAGAGACAGAGAGATAGACAGAGAGGGAGGAAGGGAGACAGAGGGAGAGAGGAAGAAAGGATGGGAGGGAGGGAGACAGGAGAGGGAGGGGAGAAAGGAAGAGGACAGTGGGGGGGGAGAGAGAGAGAAAGAGACAGAGAGAGATAGAGAGACAGAGAGATAGAGAGGGAGGAAGGGAGACAGAGGAGAGAGGAAGAAAGGATGGGAGGGAGGGAGACAGGAGAGGGAGGGGAGAAAGGAAGAGGACAGTGGGGGGGGGGGAGAGAGAGAAAGAGACAGAGAGAGAGAGACAGAGAGATAGAGAGGGAGGAAGGGAGATGGAGAGAGGAAGAAAGGATGGGAGGGAGACAGACAGTGGGGGAGAGAGAGATAGAGAGACAGAGAGATAGACAGAGAGGGAGGAAGGGAGACAGAGGAGAGAGGAAGAAAGGATGGGAGGGAGGGAGACAGGAGAGGGAGGGGAGAAAGGAAGAGGACACTGGGAGGGAGAGAGAGAGAGAGAGACAGAGAAATAGAGAAAAAGAGGGAGGGAGGGAGACAGGAGAGAGAGAGAGATGAAGAAAGGATGAGAGGGAGACAGGAGAGGAGGGGAGAAAGGAAGAGGACATTGGCGGGGAGAGAGAGAGACAGAGAAAGAGAGATGGAGAGACAGGGAGGGAGACAGACAGAGAGACAGGGAGGGAGGGAGGAAGAAAGGAGGGAGAGAGAGAGAGACAGGAGAGGGAGGGGAGAAAGGAAGAGGACACTGGTGGGGAGGGGAGAGAGAGACTGAGACTGAGAGGGGGAGGAGATAAAGAGAAAGGAAGGAATAATTACCAGCTCTTGAGTGGGCAGTGAAGAAGAATGACCTGATAGCTGAGGTGCTTAAAGAAACTTGTTCTCCCTCCTGGTGTCTGGAGTGCAAGTGGTTGTGGTGTTAGATCAGGTGTGAAGTGATAAGAGTCTGGAGCAGGCCGCTGACAGCATGGAACGGGCAGGACGCTTTGGAAGGAGAGGGACACACTTGGGAAGAGATGTTGGGAGATAACCCAGATTAACCCAGAAATGTTAAGCCTCCGGGCTGGAAGAACAGTGGGGCCACTGCTGTAAAGGAAGAAGTTATGGAAGAGCTGGTTGGGGGCACTGGCAGAGTTCTTTGGGAGTTGAGTCAGGGAAGATTAGAGCCTCCAGGACTTTGTACTTTGGTTACCAGGGGGACCATCGCGAGGAGGAGGAAGAGGCTCAGATGAAGAAGTCGGAATCAGAAGTGGAGGTGAGGGGTCCTTGTTCTGAAGTTGTGGGGGCGTCCGTTTGAGCTGTAATTTCTGTCCTTTCCCCCAGAGAGTGGAGCCCTTGGAGGGGGTGGGTCCGGAGGCCGGTGGGTCCCTTAGCCTTGGGGAAGGGCTGGGTTGCTGACCCTGACTGAACTCCCTTTGGGTCGGCAGGAGGCAGCTGCCATCATAGCCCAGAGACCTGACAACCCCCGGGAATTCTTCAAGCAGCAGGAGCGAGTGGCTTCAGCTAGTGGCTGTGAAATGCCCACCCCCTTCAACCACAGGCCAGGTATCCTCACACTCTGCTCCCCCCGGGCCTCTGGCCGAGGGTGCTGCTTAAGTCCTGGGGAGAAGCTCCTCTGGCCCTGGCCCCTGGAGAGCCACTTCCCTCCACTCCCAGGGGACTAGGGAGGGCGTTCTGCAGGGGGATTTTCCCTCATCTGGGCCCACCAGGAGCCCCACCTGGAACCAAACAGGAGTCACACAGGTGCTCTCCCTCCTAGGGGCTCAAAGGGAACAGAATCGTGGTAAAGGACTAGGAGAGCTCTTCCTCAGACCTGCCCCAACCCCAAGCAGGCCCATCCCTGAGCTAAGAGAAAGTACCGAGTGACTGCATGTGGGAGGGGGAGGTAGAGAGAGGACGGGTTTCAGGGTCGGGCTCACGCCCAGTTGTTAGGGGGCCCAGGGGCCCGTCCCGGAGGGGAGCCCCCCTGAGGCACTGCCCTCCAGGACCGCCGGGACGGGCGGTGGGGGCCCTCGCCGCTGGCAGGGGTGACGCCCTCGGGCCCGCCTTGACCCCGGCTGCCCCCGGCGCCTCCCTCAATGTTGCCTGCCTGGCAGGGCTTGGGAATGAGCTGGCCGTGGTGTGCTGTGGCTGTCTCTCCAGAGGTGCTGCCCTGTGGGACTGCTGGCTTTCCGCTTTCCTCGCAAGGTGGGCTTAGGCTCGCTGGGGGCCCGGCACCTTGAGCTTTGAGGCTGCGCCACATTGTCAGGGCCGTCCCCCGACCCCTGCGGCGGCCTCCGCCTGGCACTGGGGGAGCCCTGCTTTAGGCTGCAGTTCACCCTGCTTACCCCAGCCCGCTGATGCCGGGGCAGGGGCGGGGGGAAGGCCAGGCCCGGTCACACATCTCGCCCACTGCCTGCCTGGCGGCGGGCACACAGGCGTGGGCTTGGGGCAGGGCTGGGGGCAGGGAACGGCCTTCCACAAGTCCCCCCGTCTGTCTGGGTCCCCCCGGGCGGCCCCACTCGGCGGCCTGGCCTCTCGGGCATCAGTCGGGCTGGGCCCCCTCTGCTTGACCCTCTGCTGGCTGAGGAGCCTGGGGGTCCCGGGGTAGGAGGTCCCGAGCCTGACTAATCCCACCGGCTGCACTGCATGGCCCCGCTCGCCCCAGGCTTGTGACTGACGCTGAGCACGTCGCCCAACCTCTCTGTGCCTTGGTGAAACGGAGCTGGAGCGTGGCCTCTAAGGGCCTTCCCAGCTCTGGAGCCGGACCCCACGACGCCGTCAGGGACGGGGGTTGGAACGGCGCTCTGCCGGCGTCCCTAGGACACCGGCCTTGCCTGGCGGTGGGGTCTCTGCCCAAGGCAAGGGCTTGCTGGGCCCGCGTCGCCCCCACCTCCGGGGACCAAAGGGGGATTCTTCCGATGGTTCCTGGAAGGCTTGGGGGTAGGGCCTCTTCATGGGAAGACTGACTCTTCTCTTCTGCTCTCTCTCTGTCTCCGTCTGTCTTTGTCTTTTAGCAGGTCGTCCATACTGTCCTTTCATAAAGGGACCGGACAGTGGGCCGTCTTCCTCTTCCTCCTCTTCCTCTTCCCCTCCTCGGACTCCCTTCCCCTATATCACCTGTCACCGCACCCCAAATCTTTCTTCTTCCTTCCCATGTAGGTAGCAGCTCCCACGCCACGGTGGGGGGGTGAGGAGGGCCCCTCATCCCAGCGCCCCCTCTCCCACCCAGGCCCCACCCCGCGCTCGCCTCTCCCCAGGGGCCACTGCAGTGAGGACCCCACTGCCCGTCCCTCCCCAGGGCCGGGCTGGCTTCCACGGGCCCTGCAGGCCGCCGAGCACCGGGCCGCTGCGGGGGCTCGGAGCAGAGGTTTGGGAGCACCGGGGATCTGCTCACTGCCCCGGCACTGGAGAAGCGACAGACTTCTCTGCCCCAGCCCAGTTTCTTCCTGTCTCCAGGGAGGAGTCGGGAGGCCCCAGCTGGGGCCGGAGGCGAGGAGGCCCCCCACCTGCTGCCCAGGGGGACATGAGACGGAGCCGACCACCCAGGAGAGCCGCTCACCCAGCCCTAGCCCCGGCCCCCCGCCCCCGGGGACCCCTCCCTGACGCGCCTCCATTGTTCTTCCTCGCAGGTAGCCAGATGGATAGCCACAGGAGGGCCCTGGCGGCAGCTGCCCGGAGCCCTTCGGACTCCAGCTCCGCCTCCACGCCTGTGGCGGAGCAGATTGAGCGAGCCCTGGATGAGGTGACCTCCTCACAGCCACAGCCTCTCTCCAGAGGTGAGGGACCAATAGGAGGGCCTTCACTGGCACCATCCCTCCGAGACACACAGGGTCTGTCTGTCTGTCTCTCCCTCTCTCCCCTTCTCTCTACATCTAAGGTACTTGTCAAAGGCTAACTGGACCCAAGTCATAATGCTTGGTCCGGCAGTTTGAATGGAGGAAGCGATTGAGGCTGGTGATGGTTAACCCTGAGGTAGAGGAAATGGGGTCTGCTCTGTCCTGCAGACTGGAGGTCAGGATCCCCCAACAAATTCTGGGACACCGAGGCCGAAGTTAATTCTTTCTCTTAGAACATGCCCTGGACGGGAAAGCAACATAGCCTCTGTGGACCTGGGCTTTACAGATCTGCAGGAGACGGATGGATGGATCTCGAGGCTAAATGGGAAAAGAGAAATGACATCTTTGACTTTGTTTTTCAATGTTATACATTTTATTTTATGCATGTATAAACATTCTGAGAAGTGGTCCAGGGGCTTCAGCAGATGGCCAGAAGTGTCCAGGACACAAATAAAGGGTAAACAGCCTTGCTGTAGAGGAACCTTGGACTATAGTTCTGGAGCAAGTGCAAGAGGAGGAGACAGAAAAAGAGAAAGGCAGACAGACAGGAAAGAGAAACAAAAGAGAAATGGAGAGGAGAGACAGAAACAGATAAGAAGCAGCTTTGTCCAGTAATGATGGATAGTCAGAATTGGCACCTAGGGATCTCAGAGCCTAGACTGATGTTCTTCCCACTATAATTCTCTGCCTCTTATCTTCGAGGAGCCACGGTTTTCTTCCTCCAGAAATGGGCCTGGTATCATTCTTCAGTTTCAGAAAGATTGCTTTTCTCCTGCTCCTAGGGCATAGGAGGTGGGCACCATGACCTCCCCCATAATCCCCTTTAATATCATAGGTCTAGAACAGGAAGGTATCTAGAAGCCACCTAGGCTAACCTTTTTTATTAATGGGGAAACTGAGAAACTGGGAGGTCATGTCGGATGTAGGGTTCCAATCCTGGTTTTCTGCCTCTGGAGTCGGACTGGGTGCGAGCTTCCTCTGCTGGTCACCAGGGGAAGTTTGCGTCTCCTCTGCACCCCTGGCCAATCTTCCTTATTATGCTTCTCTCACCTTTGAGATGGGACCCCGTTCAGTCAAGAAAGCCAACACACGTGTTTACTGTGTGCCAGGCACTGTGCTGAACTCTGGGGATATAAAGAGAAAGGAGAAAGTTGGAGAGAGAGAGAAAAATAAGAAATAGAGTTCCCCTTCTGTCGTTAGCAAAGTCAGGATTCAAAGGCAGACCTTGTAACTCCCAGACCCGTGCCCTTTCTAGGCCCATGGATGATGTCTGGTTCCTGGGGTTCCTGTGATGGGCTGAGTGGTTGGGTAAAAGTGCCTGAGAGCAATCTTCCTTCTCCCCCTTCACTCCCCCCCACCCCCAGCATCCCTCACAGAAGGACCTTTCCCCCTGTCTCTAGAGCCCATTGTGGAGTCCTTGTTGGAGAAGGAGCCCCCAGGAGAGACAGCTGAACCCCTGGAGGATTTAGTGTTCCTGGAGACCAAAGAGAAGATGGGGGCTGCAGACTCAGCAGCCCCAGTAGCTTCTGCTGAGAGCTCCAAGGAAGCAGAGCTGGCTGAGCCTGCTGGCCCCCCTGAAGCACCAACTCAGGGAAGTCTCATCGACTTGTGGCAGAGTGATGGGGTCGCCCCTCCTGAGCCTGAAGAATGGGAGCTGCAGGCCGATCTGAGGGCCCCAACTCCGCCCCGGGAGGGGCCTGGAGCCACACTGGAAGAGTCAGAATTAGTAGCCCCCCCAGAGCCTCCTCCATTGGGGGAGGGGGCCCCGGAGCCCCCCATACTGCCTGCTGACAACAGTGCCAACCTCCTAAACTTCGATGAGCTGCCTGAGCCTCCAGCTACCTTCTGTGACCCTGAGGAGGGTGACCGAGAAGCTCCTGATATGGGTGGAATGGAGGGATCCCTCCCTGGCTCTGAGCAAGATGTCCTGGTGGCTGAGACGCTGCCCATGGACTTGGAGGAGCTGGAGCCAGAGCAGGAAGCCCACTTGCTAACCAATGGAGAAACTACCCAGAAGGAGGGGACCCAGGTGGGGGACTGAGAGAGGCCTTCTGCAACCTGATCTGGGGGAGGCAGAAGGTGGAAGGGGTACAAGCTGTTGGGTTTTAGTATGGGAGTAAGCCCTGGGCTCTATCTGTTCCCCCCCTCAATGCCCCTCCCTTACTGGGCCCACTTATCACACCTCCCCCCTTAGGCTATATCAGCCCCCCCCCACCTCCAGGACCACAACCCCTGGATTTTCTTTTCTACTCCAGAATTCACCGAGCCTTTGCTCTCTTTGCACCCTCCTCCCCCATCATTTCTTTTCCCTCAATCTATTTCAGCATCTCTTCCTCTTCCCTCCCTTGAGGGTCTTGCTTGGAACCTCCCCACTCCATCTGTTGCCCTTCCCCCTTAAGGGCTCTCTCAGCACCTTTCATTGAATCTAATTGCCTGATGTGGGGCTGGTTCAGGGCTCCCCCACAGCCCGGTCTCTTTGTCATTTTGCTCAGGACCTGACCAAGGCCCCTTCAATTCCCTGGCCACCAGTGATGGCATCAAAGAGATTGCCTGTGGCTGGTTGCTAGGGCCCAGTAGGTCCTCCCCTCCACACAGTCTCCTCCCCACCCCCGCCCCCAGCCTACATTAACACACCTTGGGGAAAGGTGAAACTTCTGGCCAGCCGAGCCTGATGACCTTGAGTTTTCCCAATGCAGGCCAGTGAGGGGTATTTCAGCCAATCACAAGATGAGGAGTTTGCCCAATCAGAAGAGCTATCTGCTAAGGCCCCGCCTCCTGTATTCTACAACAAACCCCCAGGTGAGCTGTTGGGTGGGATGGAGGGCTGGCCAGGACTTCTGTGTTGGGTCCCAGTGCCTGCGCCCTAAGCTCAGTTCCTGGGCTCTTGGAAGCCCTGGAGATGTTTCCCTGGATCCTAGGTAGTAGACCACAGGATGTAGGAGTTTCATTTCTCCCCCTGCCCTCCCCCCATTTTAGAAATGAGGAATTAGGCTCAGATCCTGGCCATGGCGGGAGAGTGAGTTTGTGGGTGATCTCTGCGCGCGCTCTTCGCCTCCCCACTTCTCCCTCTCTTACCGAGGCCTGAAGGGCCTGAGAAAAGACTCCTGTAGGTGGGTGCCGTGCGCGGAGGAGTGTGCGTGGGCTTGGGAGAGGGCTGGGCCTGTCAAAGTTTAGAATACCGGACATTAACATAACAGCTGGATTGAACACGAAAGGACCTGGGTTCGAATCTCAATTCTGCCATGTGACCTTGAACAAATCAAGTTTATTCTTTTCTTAATTCTCACTTTCTTTTGTAAAGTGAGGGATTTGGATTCAATCTCAATGATCCTAAGGGTGACAGAGTGGACATTTAGGGACCCTAAGAGGGTCCAGCTAGTTCTGCTTGATTCCTGACTCTCTTTGCACTTTCCCACCAGAGATTGATATTACCTGTTGGGATGCGGATCCTGTGCCTGAGGAAGAGGAGGCCTTCGGAGGCAGTGTCTAGCCCTTGGGCTGGGTCTCCCCAGGCAGACACCATGTGAAGGCCGCCCGCTCTCTGGGCTCCATGCCAGCTGGCCCGTCGCGCCTGCGCCCGCAGCATTTCCACCTGGTTGGTGGTGACTCTGGACTCCCGGCCCCTGTCCCGGAACGGGGCCACCTCCCCATCCCCTTGTCCTGCCCGTGGGGGGGGGCCAGACTTTTATAGCTTTTCTCCCTTTTTTTTAAAAGTTGATAGGAAAAGTGTACAGTTGACTGGTTTTCCTCTCTGTTGGTAGTGAGATGCTGTTCCACATCCTCCCCCTCCGTACCCCTTGGGGTTGAGGAGGTAGATTTCTGTACCCCCCTTCAGCTCTCTTGGCCTGTATCAGAGGCCCAGACCCCAGTCCTGGCCAGCCCTCCCTGGAGTTGCTTTCAGACTCCGGGGAGAATGGTTCTCCCTATACACATCCTTTTCCTATTTTCGTTTTGTTTTGTTTTGTTTCTTGAAAATATCACTCACTGCATTCTCTGTCCAGGGCTTGGATAATTTGCACGAATTTTAAAACATGGCAATAAATGGCCCTGTGGGCTCTGGTTCCGTGGGACCCCTCCCTTCCCCTTCCCCCAGGAAGAACCCAGCTGGGGGCAGGCCAAGGTGGAGCACGAAGGCCAACACAGTTTAGGGTAATAGTAAGGAGAGTTCCTCTATCCCTGTAATGGCTCCTGAGTGAATGGAAGTGGGTCTCGACCATCTGCCATCCTCCCCTGGCCCTGGCCTTTCAGCCTTCTCTAATGTTGCCCTCCTGCTGGGCAGGTCCCGGGCTGGAGGCCTCTATATGGCTCACATGGCCCCCTTGGCCCCAGCTGGGCCATGGGAGGGGCCTAGGTAGTAGGGCTGTTGGGGTACTCCCTCCCCCCAGGAACCAGCCCCTTCCCCCAAACTGCCCTCCTCTTGTCGCTTGGTATCCTTTTTCACGTTTAGTAACTGTTTTTGGAAAGCACAAACTTCTGTAATGGCGTGTGCTCATGTCTGTTAATAAAGAAATCCAGATCCAGGCCCTAGCTCTGGACTTCCTAGGGACTGGGAGGGCAATCCCAACCTGTCTTCCCTCTCCCCTCCTATTTCTTGAACTCTATTCTTCATCCCTCAGTCAGAATAACTGAGGAGGTAGGGGTGGGGCAGCCTCTGCCAGGTTAGGGACACAACTAGGAACAAGGTAAATTTACACCACTAGGTAAATTTATACCAGGAGGAGGAACTAAAGCCTCCAGTCATTTGTATTAGCCTTTGTAACACAAGATCCTCATCTTGAGAAATGGGAAGGTCATTGATTTAAGTTGGAAGAAACCTGAGAGGCTTTGGGAATCTAAATTCCTCATTTTACCCATGGTGGAAATTTAGAGATTTCTTAACTTAACCCAGATCACATAAAGGTTGTTAGTAGCAGAAGTGAAAATTGAATTCAGACTTTCTCCCTTCCCCCAATTCTGTATTCTTTCTATAGTTTTCCATAGTAATTTCAAACTAAGGCGTCTTTGCCTGAGCTGAGAAGAGAAAAAGGAAGGGGTCACTGGTCTAAAATGTATGGATCAAATTTAGTATAAGATAAACAAATACTGAGCCTGTGGCCCTGACCTGGAGCAGACAGTTCAAAAGCCAATCCTACTCTCTCCTGGAGAGATTGGAAGGAACTGTGTCAGGACAGACTTAGAATTGGCTCCTGAGAACCTTGGATGACTATTGATCACCAGCTGGACACTGGAGTAGCAGTGTGTGGGATCATAGCATTTAGAGCTAGACATCATCCAGTATAATTTTCATAGAAAGAAATTGAGGCACAAAGAAGATAATTTGTCCAAGGTCACAGAAAGAGGCAGGAGTTTGGCCTTTTAAATTATCTTTTGACAAGCAGTTTTTCCACTACACCCAGCTGCTCAGAGGATTTGTTTGTTTTTGGTTGTGTGACTGTGAGAAAGTCACTTCCTCGGTTCTAAAACAGGGCTGCATTTAATTTGACCCCTGCCCATTCTTAAGTTTGGCATATCCACCGTGGCAAGTAGTGATGTATTTCTTGTATGATTTAGGTAGAAGACTTAATAAAGCATCCGAGAAAACCTTTACCCAATAGCTGTGCCTTCAGGGAAAGCCTACTTACTAGGACTGGGTCCACACGCCAGGTTTCCTGAATTTTATTCCTTGGTGCTCTTGAGTCAATAATCTAGAGTAGTATATTGCAAAGAATTGGAATCACAGAGCGAGTTGTTCCAATTCTGGCTATCTGACCTTGGGCAGATAACTAAGGGCATTAGTTATCTTATCTGGGCCTCAGTTTTCCCTAAATAGGGAAAGGCAAGATTTTGAAAATGTTTAAAGGATTAAAACCTGGTGAATCCTAGGGACCTTATCCAGCTTTCAATTCTCTGATGTACACCCGCCTCCTTTCCTTCCCTGCCTCCCTCCCTCTCCCCCCCTTTTACGGAAGGGGAAGTTGACCCCCAGAGAGAAGACACTTTCCCCAAGTTCTACAGGTATTGGCAGAATCCAGGTTTTGGGATTTCAGATAAGTCTCCACTACACTCTTAACTTCCAGAGAGGTCTCCTGAATTGGGAGGTGAAACTAGCAGAGGTTAAGCCGAAGATCGAAGGTTCAAACATCTGGGAGGGATCCCTGGGGCGGGCACCATTTTTCTTTGTCCACACCCCTGGGTGCAAGCAGCAAGCTCTCCCTCCCGTTGTACCAAAGCCGATCACACACCTTTATTATCCTCAAAATGTAACAAACAGGGTAAGAAATAGCCCCGAGTCCCAGGGAAGCGTTTTAAAAACCCCCCCAAGGCCTAAGAAAGGAGTCTGAACGGCCTGCCCTCGGGGAGGGAAAAAGGGAGGAAGACGTGGGGCAGGGCAGGGAGCTGGGCAGCGATGGCTCCGGTCCGGGCGCTTAGCCCCCGGGGTGGGGCCAGGGGGCAGGGGCTCGGGCCACCCCCTCTATACGGCTGTAGTCCTCCCGAACAAGGGGATGGAGACGGGCAGGCGCCAGGCTCCGTGCTCCAGAGGGTCGCGGTTGCTCAGCTCCGAGTCGGTCCAGCTGGGGAAGACGCGGCGGGAGCGTTCGGTCTGCAGGTAGAGGGCGGGGCAGGGCGGTCCGGGCCGCGGGGCGCTGGGCAAGTGCAGCGCCGACGAGTAGCCCCGGTCCAGGAAGAGCGGCTTGTAGTTGGGCGGCTGCTCTTGCTTTTCGGAGCTGTCGCGACTCAGGAAGGGTGTCACGATCTTGCGGTAGAGGCCGCGCGTGTCGGTGAGCACCTCGCTGTAGGGCGGTGGCGGTTCGGCCATCAGCACCGCCTCTTCGTAGCACGGGGGCTTGGAGAGGTCCGATTCGGCTACGAGAATTCCCATGGTCACGGGTCAGGGTCAGAGTGGGGACACTTTTCCGTCTCCGGTTCCCCTCCTCACCCTCCGCTCCTCATCCTTTCAGGCCACCCCCGACCTCCCTCACTGCCTCCCAAGCACTCCCCTCACCCGGCCCCCAGCTCCCGAGTCTGACCGAGGTTCCCTCTTTGAAGACTGACCTCCTCCCTCCCCACATCACCCCCCTCCCCCCACCTCAGTCATCCTCCAACCCAGCACCCTCCCAGTTTTGTGCAGTCCCGTTCCCTTTTGCTGGCCGCCACCCTCTCAGGGCGCCCACCTTGGCGCGGGTAGCTCCAGGGCCGGGGCGGCACCAGGACGTGAGGCGGGTGCGGATGAGAGTGCGGATGCGAGTGGGGAGGATGCGGGTGATGGTGGGCTGGATGGGGCTGGTGCTGTTGTGGGGCCGAGTGATGCAGGGCGTGGGTATGGCCGGGGGCCTCCAGGCGGACTCGGGCCTGAGGGGCCAGTCCTTGGGCCAGCCCCAGCCCCAGTCCGGGGGGGCTCCCGGCCAGGCTGCCCTCTAGCTCCAGGGGTTCCAGGGGCTCCAGGGGCTCCAGCTCCAGTGCACGCAGGTTCTGCTCCCGCAGCCGCTCCTCGTGGCGCCGCTTGAGGCGGCGGCGGAGGAAGCTACAGAAGCAGCAGAGCAGGACCACGAGGCCCCAGATGAGCCAGAAGCCAGCGAAGCAGGTGAGGAAGGTGTAGGTGCCCTGGGACATCACCATCTTGGCGGCGGCGGGCGGAGGGCTGGGCTGGGGGTAGGGGCGGCCCGGGCTCAGTGGGCGCCCCGGGCCCGAGCCATGGAGTCACTCAGCAACCCGCTCACTCCCCTGCGAACATCGCTGGCCTGAGGCGGGGGCCGGAGGCCGGAGCAGGGGATCCCCTTAGGGGCCGGCCGCTACGAGCTCAGCCGCGGGCCTCACTGTCCGTGTAGCGCTTACCGAGGCCGGGGGCTGCCCACGTCCGGCGGGGGCGGGCGGGCGCGGGAGGCAGCGGCTGTTCGCCCAGAGCCTGCCCCGACTCATTCCCATCGCTCCCGCAGGCCCCGCGGCGTGGGCACCTACTCAGCCACAGGCGGGCTGGATCTGTGAGGGGGAGAGCAGAGGGTAGGAAGGATGGTCAGCTTCAGACTGAGCCTGCCTGGCCTTAATGTGCCTGCTCCTTCCTCTCCCTTCACATTCTTTCTCTCTCTTCGTCTTCTATTCTTCTTTTCCTCCTTTCTTCTCTGACTACACCTCCCTACATTCCTTGTTTGTCCTCCCTCTTCCCCCCTTTTTTCTCTCTGCCTTCCCTTTTTAATCTTTTCTCTCTCCTTTCCCTCTTCCTTTCCTCTCTTTCCCCGCACTCTCTAAGCTCAGAGGGCAGCTGTTCCTACTTGCCCTACCTCCCAGGCAGACACTCTGGTCTGGTCACACCCTTCACTACCCTGCTCCCAGGTCCTCCAGTCCCATGGAGAATCAGCATGTGATTTATGAATGTCTTAAGAGGACTAGTAGGATGGATGCCCCTAATAATTTGGGGATTGGGGAAGGAGGTACAGTTTGTAGACTGAAGTGAGGGGAGGCACCAATGCTGGATTGAAGACAGATAAGCATGGGGGAAGTACAGCTATCCAGGGAACTTAGTTTAGGGTAAAATGTAAAAGAATCTCTTTGAAACCCAGAAACACTAAATCCAGGTTAAAACTACTATCCCTGGACTAACTGGGTGGTCTGCAGGAAGTGGAAGAAGGAGCAGAACTGTCCTATTCTGCCAGAAATAGGGAGGGGAAGAGGGGGAAGTGGAGGAGGAGCTGATAAAGTGGGTGGGAAGAAAAGCCTCTAAAAGGGGCAATGCAGGCCAGATAGGCAGGAAGACCTGCTGCCCTCCAACCCCTAAAGAATATTTGCTTTCAAAGGATCTGTTGTTTTCTTTAGCTTTTGTCAGACCAAGCATATAAGGGGGAAAAAAGATGATTTTTGATCCTGAGGTATTTCCAGTTGGTTCAGAAGGCAGGCAAAATAATCTTCTGAATGAATTGGTCTGACAATTGAAACCTTCCTTCATTCATGAGTCTTCGTGTCACTCCAGATCTGAAGACCTTTTGTGACTCCATTGCCTACGCTAAAGGATAAAACAAGCTCAGATGTTAAAGGCTTTCCACACTCCAGATCCAACCTATCTTTCCAGTCTTACTTTATTCTATTATATTATGTATTCCAGGCAAACCAGACTCTTACTGTTCCCCAATCTCATCCTGACTTTTCTGGTTTCTGAACATTTTTAGTAGGCTACATCTTTCCTGTTGAAATTCTGTTACTTCAAGGTCCAGCTCCCCTTCCCCAAATGCTTACTCTTTTTTTCTAATCCCTGCCTCATGCTTCCCCTTCCCCTCAGATTTTCCCACAGCACTTTGCCTAGATCTCTCTTGTACCTTATCACATTATACCTTGTATCATCTTTGTGTACATGGTAGACACCCCATCCCACTTCTTCCCCATTTAATTATAAATTCCAGGAGAGCAGGGCCTCTGTTGCTTTTCAGCTTTCTTTCCCCAACCTGAAAACAAAGCCTTGCTTAAGGTAGGTGTTTAATACAATTTCATTGAATTTAATTTGTTAGGGAGGGAAAGTCTGAAGGAAAACGGAAGATGTGGAGAGAAGAGAAGGAAAGATTAAGAGAGGGTCAGTATTGGGGATCAGGAAGGATGGAGATCGATAGGGCTAGTGAGGGGGTGAAGGCAAGTGA
This sequence comes from Antechinus flavipes, assembly GCF_016432865.1. Lineage (NCBI taxonomy): Eukaryota > Metazoa > Chordata > Mammalia > Dasyuromorphia > Dasyuridae > Antechinus > Antechinus flavipes. Next base: position 435,103,549 of record NC_067399.1, read on the forward strand.
ATGGAAGAGGACAGATATAGGAGAAGAGGGGTAGAGTTGAAAGACAGATGTGAACAGAGTTCTTTTGTGTAAGCTAGTTCCTGGCTTCCAGATTAGAGTTTATATCCTTTACTAATTTCCCTCTCCCAACCCTCCATCTCTCTTTCTCCATCCAGTCTGGGACAAGCTCATCTCTATCCTCAGATCCTGCCTGATCTCCTCCCCCGGAACGAGCGTCCTCTCCGGGGCCCAGAGTGACTGACTGATGAGGTCACTGGAGACACTGACGTCACTAAGGCTTCCCCCGGGTCGGCCCAAGTTCGTGTTTCCCCGGGTCACTCTCCAAGTAGCAGCGGGAGGAAGGTGCTAAGAACTCGGGCGTAAGCTCATTTCATTTCCTGAGATCCCTAGACTGCAACAGGGTGAAGCCTGGGGTAGGCTAGAGAAATTAAAGCCTCAGGCAAGCTTAGAAAGGGAACACCAAACTTCCCGTAACCGTACATTTTAAATCCTTTCTCTAGAGAGCTGTCCTCGCCTGGGCAGAAAAAGACTGAAAGCTCCGCGGCGACCGTCACTCCCCCTTTCATGTCCCAATTCCCACCCCCACTCACTTAGGCAGGAGCCTCGGCTCGGCCCTTGCGAGAAACTTGTTCTCAAGAAGTTCACCCCTTTTCCCTTCGAAGTGCTCCCTTTGAGCGCAACCGCACGAGATAAAAGCTTTAGATGGGTTCCAGGAGCCTTCTGGCATTCTGAGAGACTCGATGCACAGAGCTGACGGGTCTTTTCAGATACATGCATGAGACAACAATAGAGGCCGAGCAGTCAAAAAAGTAATCTACTGGGGACCTGGAGGGAGGGAAGTACGAGGACGGAGCCGCTCTCCCTTCAGATCCCCAAAGCGAGCCGTAGAATATAATTACTCTTGCTAAGTATATAGTAATCGCTTAATAATTGATTATTGACTGACTAATAAATACTTGGTTCTTTCATTCTTTCCCTTTCCTCACCATAATCCTGCAAAATAGTGCAAAGAAAGATATAGGGAAAATGAAGTCCGGAGAAATTTAGGGACTTACTTGCTCACGGTTATGGAGCTTGGAAGCAGCGAAGTCCACACTAAAACCCAGTCTCTTGGCTGAGTTCTTTCACCATTACACCGTGGTGCCGCGGTGACTGTAAATGTTCCGATTTCTCTAAAACTCCTGGGCATGGAGCCCGTGCCTCTGGCCCTCCCCGCTCACTAGGAATAGCCTGAAAACACCTAACTACCTCTACTCCCTTTTCTCCCCTCCCCACCATGAGCCAGAAACATAACGGAACACATTATACATGCAAGTGCCGACGTCTACACGTGCACAATAGCGCTTTATGGAGGGGGCCACTCTCCCACGCACCTCCCAGATCCTGCCCGGGCCACCTTTCCATTCCCCAAGGCAGCGGCACACTCGCTTTGGAGCCCTGTCCTCCCGGAGACTGCCGGAGATACCAACCTCCTGGTCTTTACCAACGTCCCCATTTGCTTAGCCTCGCAGCCGTAGCCTGGGTTTCCCACACTGGTGGGACACGCCCGCCCCACATCTATCCTATAGATCCAGCCCAGCCCAGCCCCGCCCCGACACACCTGGGGGAAGCACCCCCAGCCTTCCCCAGGTCGTTTCCGCAGGTGGGGCGGGGGCGAGGCGGGCTCCGTAAAAGCTCAGGAATAGCTGGGCGGGGGCGGTCTCGTGCCAGGCCCCGCAACGTTCGCCCACCCCGAGAGGCGGCGGTGGTCCAGAGGCTGGCCGGAGAGTCTGACGAGATTGAGGGTCCCTTTGTTTCTTCGATGCTCACTGGATGGGGTGGGGAAAGAGTTCAGGGTTGGCCTCTCTCTTCGCTAGCTGCCCGGAACACTCCCTGCTCAGGGTGCTTTTCTCTCCTTCCCGCTGTCGCATTCCCGCCCCCCTCCCTGCTTGTCACACTCCTTCCCTCCCCCACTTCCTTGTCCTCACCCCCTCCCTCTCTCCATCACACTGCATTTTCCTCGCCAAGCCTCTCCAGTCCCTTTTTCTGCCTGAGGGAGAAGGCAAGGATTAAGGCTGGCTTCTTCTCCTAGAGAGAGGAAAAAATAGACATGGGCATGGGAAACTGGAGCCTCCGCTTCCTCTTCTGTCACAGGGTCTTGGGGCCAGTCAGCCTTTAGTGGCTGCCTGGACTCTTTTCTCTAATGACCATCTGGTCTCTAAGTCTCCAAGGTCTGGTACCTCAAGCCCAACCACTTGCCATTTCACTATGGGAGTGGATCCTCCCTGGCCACAGGTATGTTTACAGCCCAGGCAGGCTTTTGTTTTTCCCATGGACGGTTCTCCTCGGGTTCTATCCCATCTCACATTAGCTTTTTGTTTCCCTAATTCTTTAATGTTTCTCTCATGCTAGACAACTATAGTTGTCTAATGGATAAGGTCAGCTTTGGAGTCTGAGAAGACCTATCCACACGGGGCACACATTAGCTATGTGACACTAAACAAGTCACCTTACAGTGCACCCAGACAACTCCCTAAGCCTACAAATTATAGATTGCTTTCCACATTGGAAAATCATAAATCCAGATTAAAACGTCTTTCATAGGATTTAAAGCTGAGTAGTAACTTGGATCATAACCTCCTTATTTGACAAATGAAGAAACTTTGGTCCTGGGGTGGAGGTTGGGACAGCAATTGGCTGAAGTTGTAAGGAATAAGCAGCAGAACCGGAATAGACTCAATCTCCTGATTCCAAATCTTGTCACCATATCACACTGATGTACTTTTCATATATATTATAGATATCAGTCTTATTTTCCTAAACTTTACAGAAGCTTCATGAGGACAGGAACTGTTTTGGCTAAATTTATCTCCTAAAACAAATTTCTGAATATTTGATGTTCGGTGATGTCCAGTTCTTTGTGACTTCATTTGGAATTTTCTTGGCAAAGATACTGGAAGGATTTGCCATTTTCTTTACCAGTTCGTTTTACAGAGGAGGCAAACAGGGTTAAGTGACTTGCCTAAGGTCACACAGCTAGTGCATAGTGGGTTTCAACCCAGGTTTTCTTGGCTTCAGTCCCATTTCACCACTTCAATACTCTAGTAAGTGTTTTATAAAGTGTTTGTTATTTTGTATTCTGTCAGGGAATGGTATGGTTGGGGGCAGGTTATTAAACTGACAATAACAGTATGGGATCACGGGTGTTGACTTCCTTTTTCTGTGCTTCTCTTCTCATTTTTTTCTTTTCCCTCACCCCTATTCTGCTCTTTTTTTCATTTCCTTTCACCTTCCTACAAAAGGTGCCATGGATTTGTTGGGGTCAGTCTGGTGAAGCCTGTGGACTCTTTACAGCAATATTTTTAAATAATTGAAGAAATGCTAAATTTCTTGTAGAGACTCATGAGGAAAGAGGTGTAATTTTCTTCCCCACCCAAATTAGTGGATCTATCCACGTAAATCTTCCCTTGGGGCATCACATCAGTTCCTGGGTTCTGGGGACTTCTCTCCCAATTAAGAACAGTATAAACCTGAGAGTTGTCTTAAAGACATATTGATGAACTGAAGAGCTAGCAAGGCTGGGAAGGTGCTGACCGGTAGGCCTTCTGCTCCTTCCAACTGCGAAAAGGATGAGCCCTGGCCTAGAGACAAACCTAAAATAGAGAAGAGGCACAAGCCTCAGGAAGCATGGTCTGGCCCTCAACTCTACCCAGTTTAGTCCCTTTTTGTCATGTACCATTCCAGACCTGGGACAGTTCCTCCATTTCTTGGGCACTGTGTTCTGAGTAGAGACAATGGTAGGAACAATAGTGCCCGCCTGCCCGCCCCCATGCCAGCCCCTCCACACAGCTGCCATGGCGACGGAGCCCAGAGAAAACCACGACATTGCTGCCTGCCCGACAATGCTGCTGCTGCTGCTGCTGCTGCTGCCAGTCACTTGGAGTTAATTAAAGCTGTTGTTCTCCTTTTTCTGAAACCCTGGGGAAGTGCTTCAGGAATGCTTCAAGACAGCCTAGCACATTCATTTAAAGAGACCCAGGCCCTTGTCGAAGTGCATGGCAGCAAGACTGGCCCACAGGACAGAAATGGGAACTATGACCTCATGGATAAACTGAGCCTGATAATATCATCATAGAATTTAGACCTGGAAGAGGTCTTTTAGAGGTCATCTAGATCAACTCTTTCATTTTACAGATAAGGAAATTGAGGTCCACAGATGGAGTGACTGTCCAAAGTCACTTGAGTAATATAGTGGCAGAAATTTTTGTTTTTCTTCCCAGGTTATTTATACCTTCTGAATCCAATTCTCCCTATGCAACAAGAGAACTGTTCGGTTCTGCAAACATATATTGTATCTAGGATATACTGCCACATATCCAACATATAAAGGACTGCTTGCCATCTAGGGGAGGGGGTGGAGGGAGGGAGGGAGGGAAAAAAAATCAGAACAGAAACAAGTGTCAATATAAAGTAATTATTAAATAAAAATTAAAATATATATATATATAGTGGCAGAAATGGAATTCAAATTCACCTCTTCAGACTATAAATCTAGGGTTCATTTCCTAGGCCCATCTGCTCAAAAGAAGGAGGGGGAGGTATAGAAGACTATGGGGAAGACATCACTTTGGCTACTCAGGTTACTGGGCAGAGCAAATTTTTTGGGAGTGACAGGGGAAATGAAACATTAAATTGTCACTCAAACTTTCAGAGAAAAGGAAGATTGAACTTGGAGCTCCAAGGTCAGTGAAGGGCACTGAATATTCTCCTTTTGACCCCTGCATACATCCAAGAGTTGATCCTTAACTCTTTTATCTTTTTCCTCTGCTCTTGGTAATCTTACAGTCACCTCTTTGAAAATGACTGCTGAACCTCTCTTTCTGGCTCTGCCCTTTCTTCTGTGCTGGAGACTCAAATGTCCAACAGTCTGCTGGACAGTTCCACCTGGATGTCCCACCATTACCTCAAACTCAAAGGTGTCCCAAGTTAATTGTCTTTTTGCCTAAACCTGCATCATTTTCTTAGTTTCACCATTTGTCTAGCCCCATTAGTAATCTAGATATCAATCTTAGGGTTGTTTTTGATCCTTCTTTCTTCTTTTTCTCTATTATAGATCAAGGAATTCAAATCCATCTTTTCTTCTTTATCTCCATTGTCACCATCCTGGTACAAGCCCATTTTACCATTTACCATCTGTCTATTCAATAGACTTCTGAATAGGTGTTCTCCTAGTCTCCCCACTTGAATCCACTCCACACTGCTGCCAAAGTACATGTTCTATCATTTATTTATCTATTTATCTATCTTTCTATCTACCCACCCATCTGTCTATCTGTTTGTCTATCCATCCATCCACCCGTTTATCTATCTACCTCTATTCATCTACCTGTCTCATCTGTTTATCCATCTATCTTCTATCTATCCATCTATCTGTCTATCTAAACTATCTGTCTAATTGTCCATCTTTCTTGTGATAAATCTGGTTATCTCACTTTTCTAGGAAAACATTTTCAGTAATTTCCTATTGTCTGATGAGTACCGGTCAAAGTTCTTTGCCTGGCATTCAAGGCTTTCTACAATCTACAGTAAGCATCATAGTACTCTTCCTCTTCCAATTTATGCTCGCCCAAACTAATCTACTTTATGTCCCTTCCCTACCCTCTTTCAACATATTGTGCTCCCATAATTTTATTTCATTGTTCACACTGTCCTTTCTGTCTGTAATGTCCTGTCTTTTCTTCTTAGATTTTAAATTCCTATATATTTTTAATGTTCAAATGTTCTCTGTCTATAGCTATTTATTTATTGATATAATCATTTAATGTATCCAAACTATCTATCTAATCTGCCTCCCTATCTAATCCAGCCATCTCTATCTAATCTACCACCACCTATTTAATAATCTAATCTATCCATCTATCCATTTATGTTGTCTGCTTGCTTGCCTGTCTATCTAATCTTTCTGCTTGCTTATCTATCTAATCCATCTATATCTAATCTATCACCTATTTAATAAACTAATCTATCTATCCACTCACTTGTCTGTCTTTCTATCTGTCTATCTATCAAATCTTTCTTCCTGCTTATCTATCTAAATAATCCGTCTGTAATCTATCACTTGTTTAATAATGTAATCTGTCCATTCACCCACATGTCTGTCTGTTTATCTATTTCTCTCCCTGCTTACCTATCATCTATCAAACTATCAATCTACCTATCTAATCCATCCACCTCTATTAATCTATCACTTAATAATCTAATTTATTTATGTCACCCATTTGTCTGTTTATCTTTTCTGCCTGCTTATCTGTTTAATCCACCTATATCTAATGTATCACCTATTTAATAATCTTATCTATTCATCTACCCACCTACACATCTGCCTATCTACTTACCTATTTAATCCACCCATATCTACTAATTTATCACCTAAGAATCTAATCTATCCACACCACCCATTTGTCTGTTTGTATATCTACCTAATTTCTCTGCCTGATTATCTATTTAATCCATCTCTATCTGATCTATCACTTAATCCATCTATCCCACTCATTTTTTCTGTCTGTATCTCTATCACCTGTCCAATAATTTAATCCTTCCTTCCATCCACCCATCTATCTATCTATCTATGAATCTGTCTCTTAGACTTATTCTATACGGTTGCTGTCTGGACCAAACCAAATAAATGTAAAGCATTTGCTATAGGAATATCAACTACCATTCTTATTAAGAATACTGGGCAGAGACCCTGAGTATTTCAGCTGAGAGAACTGAGTGGCCTGGGTAGGTAGCACCATGTCAGGGATGGTAACAGACAAAATCATAGGTATCTAGAGGCAGGGTGGTGGTGTATTAAAAGTGCTGGACTAGTGTCAGAGGACCTGGTTTTAATTTCTGGCTCTGAAACTTCATTATGGGACCCTGAATGAATCATCTAACCTCAGTTCCCTCATATACAAAATGGGAATACTAATACTTGCACTACCTTCGTTCACAGGACTGTCCATAGGATTACAGATTTTGTGCTGGAAGGGACATTAGCTTTAAGGCCACTGAGATCAATCCTTTCATTTTACAAATGAGGCAACTGAGACTAAGAGAGGTTAAAGTGACTTGTCTCACACAGAACTACTAAATGTCTGAAAGAGGATTTGAACTAAGTATGTTGAAGCACTGAGTCACCTAATTACCATATAGATATAGACCTAAAGATAAAAAAAGATATACCTTTGAAGATAAACTCTTCAAACTAAAGACTTGCTTCCTAGAAAAATTTTAGAATATGGCATTAATGACATGTTTTGTGAGTATTTAGAAATGAAAGCACTCTTAGATCCATATATTTGTATGCATATTTCCATACTAGAGAAGAAAATGGCAAGCCACACCAATATCTTTGCCAAGAAAACAACATGGACAATATTGGTGTGCTGTGATTCACAGGGTCATGAAGAATCAGACACGACTGAATAACAACAATACCTATTTATGGTTTGTATACAGGGTGTCCCAGAAATCTTAATGGAGTTCTAAGACTTGATCAAATGAGCTTTTGTCAAATATCATGTGGCTTGTCTATAAGCAAGAACTGAATTTTCCTCCACTGCTTGACTTATCCTGTTAGTCAGCTTAGTTTTGGGTGAGTTGGAACATTACTGTGTGGCAACCATGACCCCAACAATACTGGAACAGTATTTTATTATACTATTAAAATTGGTTGTATATATATATAACCTTTATCAGTTTGCTTGCTGTTTTGGGGAGGGGGGAGGAAAGGAAGGGAAGAAGAAAAAAAATTGGAACTCAAAATCTTACAAAAATGAATGTTGAAAACCATTTTTACTTGTAATTGTACAAATACTATTAAAATTTTAAAAATTTTAAAGTATTTGATTATAGAAAAATCAGATCAAGGAGGAGTACTTCTCATTTGCATCTATATCTCATAGCATCACAGGAACTAAGAGAGAATTTGTTGATTAAAAAAGCCTATAGAAATAGGAACCATAATTATTTACCCATAAAATTATAGCCATTGTATTCTTCACCCTAAAAGAACCCAGTCCCATGACCATGGAAAATGTAGGTGAAGAAGGATCTCTAGCTCTATGGTCCAAATACTCGCATTTTAAACATCTCTTGCAGAAGGACTGAGGGTCTAGGCTGAAGAACCAAGGAATTGATGATAATATACTTCCTTCTTTCTCTGAACTCCTTAACCTTTTACTTTGGGGATTATTCATTTGCTATTTCTCACATCTTTGATTTATCTCATTTAGTATGTTTTGAATGCAAATCCTGGAATTGGAACTAGAGTTAAGTGAAGAGACTGTAAGGAAATCCTTAGCCACAGTCTATGAGGTCAGGTTACCAGACCCTGGCTAATAAAGTTGTTAGACCTGAAGTACTGAAAGAACCTGCTTATGTGATTGCTGAATCATAATTTGTGAGATATGAAAAATCATGGACACTTCAACTCAAAGGATATTCTCTGCCACATAGAGAATCCAAGCAAGTCTGTCTTTAAATGCCTGTTGACTAGCTGGTTGACAAAGGCCGGGAAGCTTGTCTTTGGTTGTTATCAAAGTTCTAGAGCACATTATTAAAATCATATCACATATGTTCTTAGAAAGGAAAGTATTCTTAGCTTTTTTCAGGCTGGCTGGCTGACGAAGGTCAGGAAGCTTGACTTTGTTAGCAAAATTCTAGAACACATAACTAAAAATCATGCCCTTGTACGTACTTGGAAAAGGAAGTATTCCTAGCTTTCTTTAGGACTCAGCTCAAATTACACTTTTTGGAGGTCTTTCCTCGTGCCTCCCACTTTTAGTCCCTTCCCTCTAAAATTGCCTTGTATTTATACTATATATATATCTTATATGTACATAATTATCCGCATGTTTTCTCTCCATTATAAAGTGAACTCTGTCAGAGTAGAAACCATGTTTTTGCCTTTCTTTGTGTTCCTGCACTTAGCAATAATAATGCTGAATAAATGCTTGTTGATTGATTGACTGGTCATCACCAGAGCCAGAATGGTTCAACAAAAGCAGACTCTTCCAGACTAACTTTGTTTTTGTTACTTACATGGCTATTAAACTGATTCTTGGATGACATACTGATTGAATTAGGCCATGAAACACTGCAAAGCTTCCTAAATTAGATAATCATTCATGTAACCCTTTAGCTAACTATCCACATGGGGAAAACCAAGTGGATGGAAAATACCCATTGCCTAGTAAATGATAGAGTTGATTTATCAGTATATATATCTTGGATGGACCTCATGCAATTAACTTGGCCCAGAATTGAATAGGAGAGGAGCAAGTTGGATTAGCTTTGGAAACTGTCCAGTTATTTTAATGACTCCAACTTCCTCTGGACTAAACAAAAGCCAGTTTGTTTGTTTGTTAGATTTTAACAAGGTTCTTCTGGTGATTCTGAATAGCTACAAGTGGCGGGATACCACAGTTTCTGAAGAATTAAAGGTAAAGGTTGCCCATGGCAATGGAGAGGCACATAGTGCACAGGTTACAAGTTACTAATGAAGAATTACACAGCTGAGATGATGTGAAGGATGGCATCCTGTAGATAGAAGATGGGGAAAGTACATAGTGGGAGTGGATGTGGATGCTCCATTAATGTTCATGAGATGTGAGGAGTTGCAAAAGAAGGTCCTGAGGATGCTGGGTGAACCCCTGTGGAGGATTTGCAGGAGAAAATGGACAACAATCACCCAGGAAGAATAGGAATGGATAGATTATGCTCTGCCCCAGTTGAGGGAGAGTTGATATCAATGAAATGATACATCCATTGATGTCCTGAAAGAGCATCATGGTATAGATCAAGGGAATGACAAAGATGCAGAGAATCGGGGTTTTGTAACAAGTCATTTGACAAAACCTTTAAAATATACTTTTGGGCAAAGTGGAGAGAAGTAGGTTAAATAAGAGTCAGTTATACTTGGTGATGACAGTGTAAAAAGCAGCAATTAATTGATGTCAACCTGGAGGGAGGTCTCTTAGTATAATGCTTTGGAGGGGATCATTAGTAAGATGTTCTAGAGGCAGATTTTAGATTTGGAGCTGACAGGGACCTCAAAAGCTGTGTAGTTCAACCTTTTCATTTTTACAGATGAGGAAACTAAGGCATGCAGGGTCACATAGCCAGTAAGTGTCTGAGGCCAGATTTGAACTCAGAAATAAAAGTCTTCCTTACTCTTAGGTCTGGTGCTCTACCCACTGCATCATCTTCTTGCCCTTAGCAATTGTTAGGAATCATCAAAGGCTTCTGTACCCTAGGGGAAGCAGCTTGTATAGTGGGAAAAAACCAAACCAAACTATAGGGTCTCCAGAGTGAAAATGAGAAGTTAAATCCTGCTACTGCTCCTTATTGCCTTTGTGATCTGAATCAGGTACATTCAAATCTTTGGACCTGAATTCCTTCGCCTATAAAATAAAATGGCCTTCTTTCCAGCTCTAAAGCTCTGGTCTACAAAACATATTTGGTCTTTTCTATTAAACATTTTTGTCAATGGTGTATATGAGCATGGAGGTGGTATGCCTACTAAATTTGAAGATGCAGCAAAGCTAAGAGGGAAAACTAACATATTGGATGCAGAATCAGGGTAAAAACATTTTAATGAGATGAAATACAAGAGGGATAAATAGAAAATCTTTTACTCAAGTTTTAAAAGAAAAAATTGACAAAAAAGGTTTAGGATGCAGGGGCAGCTCGGTGGTGCAGTAGATAGAACACCGACCCTGAAGTTAGGAGGACCCGAGTTCAAATCCGATCTCAGACGCTAACATTTCCTGGCTGTGTGATCCTGGGCAAGTCACTTAACCCCAATTGCCTCAGCAAAGGAAAAAAGAGTGACATAATATGCCAGGAGGTGATTTCCTACTGCATTCTACCATAGTCAGATCACATCTGAGGCAGCTAGGTGGCACCATGTTGCACAGAAGCTGGACCTGGAGCAAGGAAGAGCTGAGTTCAAAAGTGACTCTGTGATCCTGGTCAAGTCATTCAGCCTGTTTGCCTCAGTTTTCTCAGCTGTAAAATGGAAATAATAATAGCACTTATCTCACAGGGTCAGGATCAAATTAGATAATATTTGTAAGGCACGTAGCACAGGGCATGACATATGGTATATGGAAGATGTTATATAAATGCTTATTCCATTCCCTTCACATCTAAAGTACCTCATTCAGTTCTGAGGGACTCGCTTTAGGGAGTCACACTGGAGTGTTTGCAAAGTTTGGTGACCAAGATGAGAAGGGATCTTGAGAGCATGTCAGTAGTGAGTCACCAGAAAGAACTAGAAGTTAGCCTGGAACAGAAAAGACAATGTGGATATGATGGCTGCTTATCTGTCAGGGTGTCATGGAGAAGAAGCCCCAGAGGGAAGAATTGGGAACTATGGGTAAAGTGTCAGGGACTAAGATTTTGGCTGGATAGAAGAAAGAATTTTCTGACAATCAGGGTTAACCAAAAAAGGAAAGGGCTGCTTCGGGAGATGGTGAGTCCACCTTCCCTGGAGGTATTCAAGTCGAGGCTTAATGGCCACTTGTTGAGACTATCATAGAAGGAATTCTTGGTACTGGAAGAGCTGGTCTATATGCTTTCTGAGGACACTTCTAATTCTGAGATTCTTGATCTCAGAATATCTAATGTTGTTATCATTCTGTATTGCAAACTCTGGTCTATAAAGCATCTTGCATTACATCTGTATCTCATTTAATCCTCACTATAGCCTTATGAGGTAAATCTAGGAGGGCCCATTTTGCAGATGAGGAAACTAAGGCCAGATAAAGGGAGAGAATTTCCCAAGAACACATAGCTGGTAATAGTCCAGCAGGAACAGAACCCCTTGTGGCTCTTAAGTCCAGAGCTGCTTCTGTTCGGCAGGCTTTCACCTAGATTGTAAATCCCTAGGAAGCAGGGAATGTCTGTCATGTATACCTCTCTTCTTAGAACAGGTCCATGATCCCCATTTTATGTTGCTTTGTCATTTTCAACATACTTCTACTTCTATGAACCATCAAGGTTTCCTGAACACCTCCTGTGTAGAGTCCTGTGGGAAGCTATTTGCAAGAGGGCATACCTGAAGCACTGGGTCACAGCTTTGTGGAGGACATAGGACAGATGCAAAGAGGAAGCACAAAAGCAGGAGAGTGATCCTTGAGAACTTGGCCACCTATGGAGGAAGTGTCTCTTGAAAGAAAAATAATTAACAGACAAATAGAGAAGAAGGGGATCCCAGTTATACTCCAGCTCTGCCATTTACTATCTGGGTGACTTTGGACATATTATTTTCCTCTCTGGACTTCAGTTCTCTCTTGTATAAAACCAGGAAAATTGGACTAAGGCCTAAGGTTTCTTCAGGTCCTAAATCCCAGAAGAAGAAAGGCATTCTGGTCAAGGCAAATTGATTTTCTTGACAACGTTACCAGAAGTTTATTGTCTCATTTTGTAGATGAGGAAAATGATGTCCAGAGAAAGGGAAATGACTTGCACACAGCAAGTAAGTGTTCCAAGCTGGGATTTGAACTAAATTCTGATCTGGTGAGTCTGCACTACAGCTGGTGCTTCCTCTGGGAGTTCTTTGGGACTTGACACACTGCCTAGGCCATCTCTAAGCCCCAGTTCTGCAGCCTCTCATGAATGGTTTGGCAAACTATTTATTGAGCTGGTGGGGTCTCTGATCTAAGGAGAGAAGCTCCTGAGCCATAGAATTCTGACCTGGTTTACCATAGACATAAGATTTAATGCCTTGGTTTATTAATCTGTAAAATGAAAATCATCATATCTTTGCCCCAGACAGGCAGTCTGATATGGGAAGAATCCTAGACTAGATAGAGATAGGCCCAGTTCTATTTCTACTCCTGACCAGCTAACTGTGTGGTCTTGGGCAATGAGCCTTCCCACTCCTGGCTTCAACTTCCATCCCTATAAAATGGGGAAGCACAATCTTTCAGTGCTGTTGGGAGGATCAAATACTGTTTTTTTTTTAAAGTAATAGCTTTTTATTTTAAAAATATGCACAAAGATACACCTTTGCAAAACCTTGTGTTCCAAATTTTTTTCTCTCCTTTCCCTCAACCCCTCCTCTAGACAGTAAGTAATCTAATGTATGTTAAACATGAAATATTGTAACTATTAACAATGATAGTAATAATTGCTGATCTGTGCATAAAGCTTTAAGTTAAGAAAACACTCCACATTCATTATCTCATCCACCATCTCATCTGTAAGGAAGATGAGCAACAGCTACTGTCCCCATTTTACAGAGGAGGAAACTAAGAACCATAAAGGTGAATTAACTCCTTCAAATGTGTAGAAGATCTTAGAATCTCAAGTCTCTACCCCCAAAGTACATATAAAGCACTAAGCATATGTGAGGGCTGATTATAATAAAGACTATTATGAGTTACATTGTAACTACAAAGTGGTATAAAGACTTGGAAGAGAAATACTGCTTTCTATTGTATAACAACCTAGAGGGAAAGATCATGCAGATCATTTTTGAAAAGGGACTTTGGATTCTTTTCTACCTCCTGCTTTGTTCCCTACAACCCTCAGATCCCTCTGATCAATCCCTGAATAAATAGATCTGGTATTTGCATGGTGGGTCACTAAGGTTCTCTCCTCCTTCCATTGTTTCCTGTGCCCTGATACAGAAGCTGAATTGAGCCTTTGCTGATTTTTGGCCCACTTATTCCACCCAGGATTTCAAGTGAAGGCCACTTCTGACCTCCCAGGTTAGACTCACAGACCTTCCTTGCCTGTTCTCTGCCCCAAAGTGCAGACTAGAAATGAAGAAAAAGAGATAATTACAGCCTAGTCTCTGCAGAGCTTTGGGAAGAGAGGGAATTTGGGATTATTTAGCCTGAAAAATAGAAATCTGACTTCAGGGCTGAGAAATGGGCTATAATCCCCTGAGAGGTTTAGATTGAACAAGGCCTTTCACCACAGGTAGATGTGTGAAGAAGCCTGATGGAATGTTTATACATATTCTCATAAAGAAGATTCTCACCTGTCTGAGATGGTTTAAATGAAGCCTTTGAAAAGCTTGGATTAGAGTATTTATAGAATACCCTTAAGTCAGCTAAGGAACTTGGGGGAAGAGACATGCAGGAAGAGAAAGAACAAAAGGAAAGAAATGGAAATAGCACTTGTCATGACTGTTTTGCAGATGGAAAAAGTGAAGCTCAGAGAAGGAGCTTCACTTCTCTGGTGACCTAGGATGTCCATGAGTTGCTCCGAGCTAGGATTAGAATCCAGATCTCTGATCTCTGAATTTTTTGTCTGGTTCTCTTCCCATTATACCACCTTACACTGCCCAACCAGAAGGGCCATTTTATTTAAGCCCATTTTACCCATGAAGAAACCAAGACATTGAGATAAAGGTTTAGAGCTGGAATAGAATTTAGAGATCTTCTTGTCATACTGATGAGGAATTGAGGCATAGATAGGGAAAATGATTTGTCTAAGATAAAATAATAATATCTTCTAGAGTAGAATGCTTTATAGTCTATAGGAAACTCTGCTTATTTGATTTAATCCTCATGACAACCCTGGGAGGTAGGTGCCATTACTATGCCCATTTTATGGGCATGAATACATTAAGGTTGGGAGAGGCTAAGTGATAGCCCAGGTTCACAAAGCTTATAAATAGCTGAGGGAGGATTTGAACTGAGTCTTCCTGACTTTAACTCTGCTATTCTAACCACTGCTTGTCACAAAGGTGATATACAGGAGATGAGGCTGAATTCAAACCCAAAGCCTTTTAACTCAGGAATACAGGATTTGTGCTTGCCCTCACTGCATCACAGAGCCTCCTATTCTTAAAGTCCCTTCCAATGGATGCCCATGAGAAAGCTCCAGCTGCCAACAAGGCTCAGCACTCAGTGCTTCATCCTTGACTCACCAGATTTTTCCATGGCATGGGCATCATGTGCCAGTGCAGGGGCATTACAAGGAGCAGTGACCCCCCAGCCTGGAGTAGGGCTGAGTCAGGCAGGGCGGATAGCCATTCATTCCCCGGCTGCTGGGGTGGGAGGGAGGGCAGGGAAGGAGGCAGGTCACTTCCTCTCACTCACATCTCCTTTCTCACACTGCAGCTGCCATGGTTGGAATGTGGGCCTCTAAGTCCAATCTCTGGGCCTCCCCTCATGAGGCCGGAAGAGGGCCCCCATTTCCTCTAGACCCAGGCCATCTCAGCACAGGCAGTTCATTGTCCTCAGACAAGAAAAGGACACTTATGGCCCCGGGAACAAAGGGAGAGAAAAATGTGGCTGAGCTCCGGCTGGCTCCCACATGGACGCTGCAACTGCAGTACGTCAGCAATCTGCTCCCCCACCCCTCCTCCTCTTCTTTCTCTTCCCTGTTCAGTTGCTTCCCTCCCCTTGATGTTTCCTGGGAGAAGCAGACAGGTCTTGGATCAAGGAGAAATCTCTGGATTCCAGACATGGGAGATTAGTCAGATGGGTTTAAGAAAGAGAATCCTGAACCATTTCATTTGCTCTGAGGGTCCCTGAGCCAGGGGACAGAGAAAGATTCTTTGGGAGATCTGGAGAGGATCAGGTCTGTTGTTAAAGAGACTTACTTGTTTAAGACTGGAAGCTCACTGGGGCATGGGCTTGAGTGGGTGAAACAAGTCAAGAATGAGTCCCTTGGGGTTTGCTCCCAAGTCCTAGGGAAGTCCTAACTGCAGCAGAGGCTTCCCAGCCTATCAGTTCACTGTCACATTTGTAGTCCCGTGGATCTGCTCTGTGCTGGTTCAAAGGCAGCCAACCTATATGAAAATTGGCTCATGCCCTTTCAGGGGGTGAGAAAGGTTGGCTGAGAAAGAAACAGGCTTTGAAGTACTGTGATTGCAGAATCCTCTCAGGTTCTCCCTCCCTCATCTCCCCACCCCAGCCTCTACACCCCTGGCACAGGAGTCAGCAGATGGATGCATAGATGGATGAATGGATAGATGGATAGATGGGGATCCTGTGAGGATGAAGAGACTTTGGGGATACAGGGTGTTCCCTATATTCATTGGCAGTAACTTTCATGTCTTAAAACCCTCTTGCAGGCTGTACTGGCTCCTCCGTCCTATCTTCCTTAATGGCCTGGCTTTATGGACTATCTTGAGATGTCTGAAATCTCTTCAGTGTCCTAGCCTTAGAAACCTTACTCACTGGTCTAGCTTTAATAGCTGCCCTTTCTGAGCAGCATGTCACAGAGAGAATCCATTTAACTCTTAATGGAGGGTAGGAAGAAAGACTATCTCCATGCTTTACCTGGGAGGACGAGGAGGAGGATGGAAGGGAAAAAGCTGCCCCTGCTCAGAGGCCTGTTCAGGACCCATGATGGGCCAAGGAGCAGGCAATTCTGTCCTTCCATGGACCTGGAAGGGAGTTGAAACCGGCAAAGTCTATTCCAGGAGGGAAGGCAGTATGGCTTGCATGTGAAGCACACTTTTGTTATGAATGTTAGTTCTTCATAACCAAAAGCCCTGGGCTTATAGTGAGAAGACTGCAGTTTACTCATTTATGTGATCATAAGTGCTATTTCCTCTGAGTTTTTTTCCTCTCAAATGTGGGAGTGGGGGTGGGATTAGACTAGACAATCCCTAAGATTCCTCTCCTAGTTTTGACATATTCTAAGGCTCTTTCCAACTCTTAACATTCTATGCTCTGTATCCTAAGATCCCTTCCAGTCCTTACATTCTGTGTTCTGAGGTCCTTTTTAGTGCTGACATACTATATTCTGTGTCCTAAGGTTCCCTTTAGCTCTAATATTCGGTCCTTTGAGATCCTTTTTAGCTCTGATAATCTGTGTTCCTCTCCCCAGGCCCTCTCCCCGTGCTGATTCTGTGATTTAAGGTCCCTTCCAGCTCAGATCCAAGAGGGCACCCCAGGTCTGGGAAGAGGTGGGGACACCCCCTGGGCTGGGAGCCCAGGCTGCCCAGGGTGGGGCCCAGGGGAGGGAGAGCCTGCCTTCGGGGATAGGAGATTCCCTTTGGTTGGGGGAGGGGGGAGGACTGAGGCACCCACCCTCCTGCAGCAGCCGGGCTGGGGGTGGGGACTGGGGAGGAGGCGTCCCTGGGTTTCAGGAGATGTGTTTCCCTGGTGAGCGCAGCCTCTTTGCCATGGCAACTGTTACCAAGCGAACCAAGGGCTCTCTCGCTCTCCCTCTCCCAGAGCCGGTGCTTGTGTGTGTGTGTCGGGGTGGGGGGGGGGGGGAGAATAGGGATTGGGGTGGGGTGGGGTGCTCCCTGAGCTGCCGGGCGCTGGATGCAGGCAGCGTGGTGGTGGGGGTGGGGGAGGAAGAAAAAGCTCGGGTCCTGACCAGAGCTCGGGGCACGCAGACCCCCGCCAGGCACACACCCACCTGTCTCCTGGCCCAGGGATCCTCCGGGCTCCCCTTTTCCTGCCTCCCATTCCCCGCCGGCCTAGGAGAGCCCCTCTTCCCAGTCCTGTCCCTCTGCCCTCCATCCCCCACGCGGACCGCGCTACTTACGGGCCCCGGCATCTCCTCTTTTTCTTCCTCCTCTTCTGGCTAGTGGGCCGGGTGTCAGGGCCGGGGACCTGACCGGACCGGGCTTCCCGGGCCGGGGACAGCCCAGAGAGAGCAGGTTCCAAGCTCCAGTCTCGAGCCTCCTGCGCGCGGGCGCGTGCACCAACACACAGAGTGCACACTCACACATGCATGCACACACACATGCACACACACAGACAGACAGACTCACAAGCCCGGAGCAGAGCGTGCGCGTGCCCAGACAGGAGCTCGCGCGCGCACCACGAGCCCTCCCCTAACCAAACCCCGAACCCCGCACCCTCCGGGAGGAACTCGCCCAGACGCTGGAGAGCGCGCGCCCGGCCCGGCGCCCGGGTCCGGGTCACTGCATACACACCCTGCGCTGACAGACTCGCGGCCCTCCCAGAGGCGCACACAGAGCCCGGACCGGCCCACGTTTGCATTGCGCGTGCACCCGCAGCACGAGGACCGGGGGGTGGGGGAGGGAAACGAGGGGAAAGTTTGGAAGACGACAAAATGGAGCAGCGTGTCAGCCGGTAGTGCGCCTGATGGAGCCTTTTCTGGCTTCTCCCGGCTGTGCTGACCAGCCTGGGCAGAGGAGGGAGGGGAGGAGATCTGTAAGCTTCTCTGCTTGCAGCTGGTCCATCATTTCAACAATGCCGAGCCTAATCCGAGACGTTTGTTAAGCGCTCGTGGTCTTCAGAGACCTGTGCTTGAGCCCCTGCCCTCACGGAGCTTACGCTCCAGCAGGGACGTGATGTATACACAGGAAATTTAATGTAACTCACCTTGCAAGGCCAATAAATAACTGCCCTGAGCTGGGATGCCCAACCGGAGCCTGAAAGCCCCCTTCTGGTCGCTGAGCCGCCGGTCTTCCCGCCCCCCGCTGCCCCGTCCCTCACGCGTCTCCCTTCCCTGCTCTCGCGTCTCAGGATTCCCTCCTCTCAATATTTCACTTTCCTCTGTCCCTTCCCGTTCCTTCCTACACTCGGCCCAGGCCACAAGGGGGCGCCATCAGAGCTTATTTACAAGGGAAGAGAACCACAAGTCCAATAATATGAGAGTAAAATCATTAGAAATCTGAATAAATGTATCAAGGCCCAGACAAGGTGGGCTTCAGCTTTTTAAAATGGTGAAATTTACCCCAGCCCTCTGATTCTTCTGCAACTGAAAAGTTCCAGTTCCGGCCGGGGTCCAGGAGAGAGGAACCATCTTTGTTTTAGAAAGCCCCCTCTCCCAATCTGGAATCCTCTCACCTGGGCTTTCTGGACCAATTTGACTAGTCTGTTCTTCCAACCCCAGGCTCATTTTTGGCCAATCAAGAAGCCGGCTGATGACAAGGGGCAGGTTCGTGGTACTGCACCCAGAACGCTCCCTTAATTCCCCTGGCTAATTGATATTTTTAGGATCATAGCATTTGAGAGTTGCTTCCAGATTATCATGGCCAAAGACAACACCTGCCCTGTCTCCTAGCTATTAATCTTCCTATGTTTACCTAGGGTGGGCCTCAGAGAGCAGACACACTGACACTGGGACTGTTCTCCAAGACTTTCCGGCCTAGTGGAGGACATGCTGGGGCCTGCACTCAACTAGCATAATGTTCAAGGACCCATAGTCACCGATAAGGCAGAAGCCTGACGGGAAGGGGATGCTCTACGGCTCCTGGCAGAATATCACTCCTTAAGAATTGTGCACAAAAGGAGGGCACTATTGAGATCATTGTCTGTAGATGGATTTGGGTTAGTCATATAGCCAGAGCAAAAGACAGAAGGATGGAAAGCTTGCATATGTCATTGGTACCCATGGGAAAAAACATCTAAAGCATGAGTTTTAAACTTTTTTTTGGGGGGGGGCATGGATCCTTTTGGTAAAAAGTCTGGTAAAGCCTGTAGATGCCTCAGAATATTCTCAGATGCATAAAATAAATACTTAGGAAATTGATTACCTTGAAATAGTGATCAAAATACAAAGAAAATGTTCATGGCCCCCTTGAAGTTTATTTAAATTTTTTTTGCTGAGGCAATTGGGATTAAATGGCTTACCCAGGGTCATACAGCTAGGAAATGTTAAGTGTCTGAGGCTAGATTTGAACTCAGGTCCTTCTGACTTCAGGGTTGGTGCTCTATCCACTCACTGCACCACCTAGCTGCCCCTTCCCCTTGAAATATCTAAGGACCCCTTTGTGGGGTGAGTGGACCTATTTACAGTAGAACACAGACAATATACACAAGATGTGGAGGTATGGGCAGGTTATTCCATGCATGATCAGAGGAGTTATTCCATTGGTGAGATTATAGATCCATCAGTGAACAGAAGGCTTTTAGAGGTGGAGAAGTATCAATTATGATCTAATCCAACACTTCCCATTTTATAGGAAGAAAACTAAGGCCCAGAAAGTCACTTGCCTACAGCTATGTATGGAATGAATGGCAGAATCAGGTTTAGAACCCAGATCAAAACTGTACTTGTCTTGATCAAGGGATGAATGAAGAAATACAAACAAATAGGACAGTTTTCAACTGATTCATGGGTTACCCCCACAGTTCATAAGCATCTCTTTCTTTACAAAGGATAACCCAATTCCAAGGAGCTTGCATAGTGGGTATGTGGGGGGATGACAAACTTTTTGAAATAGGAGATCATGGGGCAGCTAGGTGGTGCAGTGAGTGGATAGAGCACCAGCCTTGAAGTCCGGAGGGACCTGAGTTCAAATCTGGTCTCAGACACTTAATACTTCCTAGCTGTGTGACCCTGGGCAAGTCACTTAACTCCAGTTGCCTCAGCAAAAAACAAACAAAAAAGACCAGGAAATTGAGTGGATGCCCAACAATTAGGGAATGGATGAAAAAGTAATGGATGGCATATGAATGTAATGAAATATTATTATGTCATAACAAATGATGAGTGGGCTGATTTCAGAAAAGCCTGTAAAAACTTATATGAACTGATGCTGAATGAAGTGAGCAGAACCAGGAGAACACTATACACAACAACAAGAACATTATGAGATGATCAACTGTGATGAATTTGGCTGTTTTCAACAATGAGGTAATTGCAATAGACTTGTGATAAAAAGTGCCATTCACATCTCAAGAGAGAACTGTGGAGACTGAATGAAAAACTTTGGTTAATGAGGATATGGTATCCGGGTTGTTGTTTGTTTGCTCGTTTTTTTGTTTTTTTTTTTTTCTCTCTCATGTTTTTTTCCTTTTGATCTGATTTTTGATGAATATGGAACTATGCTTAGAAGAACTGCACATGTTCAACCTATATTGTTTACTAGATTGCTTACTCTCTTGGGGGAAGGAGGGAAGAGGGAGAATGTTGAAAATATCTTTGCATTTATTTGGAAAAACAAAATACTATTAAAATGTAAAAAGTATTAAAAAAATAAAAGAAAAAGGAGACCAGGGCTGGAAGAAAGGATCCAGGTTGGCTGGGGAGGTTAAAGAAGTCAGAATGGGGTTGATGGTTGGGAAGTTACGAATTGAGGTACCAAGATCCCAAAGAGGCCAAAGAACAGATCCTAGAGGAATAGGGGAGAGAGAAAGGTAGAAGATTCATAATGTGTGAACTTGTGCAAATCCCTTCCCCTTACTTTCCTCAGTTGTAAAAGAAGATGACTTCTAAGGTCACTTAAGGACAGAAAACTGCAGAGAGGAGACTCTTAGAGTTCCAAGGGGAGAGGAAGGAAGACTTTGATTAGTAAGGACTTGGAAGCTAATGAAAAATCCTTCCTTCTTTTTTGAAAATATTCTTTAATTTCAGAGAAATCATCTTCTACTGCTTCCCATATCCCTGTCTAGGACTCCTACTTACAGAGAAGGCCAAGAAGGCCTGAAATGGGGACAAGGAAAGAGCGAATAAACATTTATATTGCTGTTGTTGATTATTTTCAAAGAGAATGGATGACATTGTGATGTTAGGGTAAAACAGTGGATGAGGGTAATATTTTGACTTGCCTGTGAATTGGAGGTAGAATTGCACAAAATCATCAGCCTCAATCTCTCTTCTGAAGTCATCAAAGTTCAACGACAGGACAGAAGTCGGGATGCCCAGGATGCAATGGATGATCTAAGCTTCTTCAATGTCTCACTAAGCTCTTAACATCCCACAGCTCCTGCTTCAATTACCTTCATGGCTGTTGGAACAAATTGTTCTCATCTGCTCCTTCCTCCACGGGGGTGTTTCCTCAGGCCCGGGGCAGAATCCCCCTAACTCAGAGTTGGGTGTGAGGGCTGTTTGTTATGCCCAACTTGTTTTAGCCCCAAGGTTTACCAGGGTGTGGCTGTTGCATATGCTATAACTTCTTGGAATCATAGGTAGACACTAAAGGTTGGATGAATAGCCCTAAAAAGGTCTCCCCAAGCCCTCACATCAGAGATACTAGTCCACCCTGAACACCCCACGTACCCCAAGCATTTATATAGGACCTATTAAATACCAGATACTGTGCTAAGTGCTTTTTACAAATAATATCTTATTTGATCCTCACAAGACCCCTATGAAGGTAGGTGCTTTTGTTACCCCCATTTCACGGTGGAGAAACTGAGACTGAGATTAACACTTGCACAGTCACAGAGCTAGTAGGTATCTGAAGCCAGTTTGGAATGTGTTTTCCTGACCTCAGGTCCAGCAGGTACACCTATCTGGTGTACCACCACAACTACAAGATACTAAAGGTGAGGTGAGGAGGTTACTTCTGTACTGCATTAAAGCCAGGCTTGACAAGGGAAGGAAGAAGAGGTAGATAGTTTAATCCTGAATTTCACTCACTAGCCTGCCCAATTCTCAGGCATATAATTTCATTAGCATTTAAGGTATATAAAACACCTCTCTCAAAAGCCCTGAGGTTAGTATAAGTATTACTCTCATTTTACAAATGAAGAAACTGAACCCTTGGTTGTCAAATTTCACACAGTGAGTTAAACCTTTGAGCTGGGACTCAGTCCCCGGGTCTTCTGGCTCTCAGGCCAGGGCTTTTCCCATTATTTCTCTGGGGAATACCAGTCAAGCACCCAAGGCTTTAACCAGATGGAGTCAGGGAGGCAGAGGATTACTCTGATCCTGACGCTGCCAGATTCAGCCAGCTTCCTCCAATAGGCTTTTCTGCACTGGAACCCCAAGGTCCATGCCAGGATCTAAATAGGGCCCTGGCTGTGAGCACGGGAAGTCCCTTTTCCTTAAGCAACCAGTGGTGGACAAAAAGACCATTATAAATCACTGAAGGATGAGGTGGGATTTCAAGTAGCAGGTATACTTTTGATGCCCACAATCATCAATAGGACTTATCAGTGGAACCAGAGAATGCTCTGGGATCACTTGACTATTTCCTTCCCCCCCACATGTGCATAAGGAAGGAGAGGTGAGGTCAGACAAAAGTGGTACTTCAAGACAGAAACAAATTTGGAACGCCAAGAGAAACTCACAGGGACAGTTCAGCAGAGTAGACATAGTAGTAGAGTTGGAGTCAGTGGTATTGCATTTGAATCCTAATTCTATTTACTTAGCTATGTGATCCTGGGTAAGGTGCCTCACTTATCTGGGTTCAGTTTCATGTGTAGAAAGAGAGAATGGACTTTCTTCCGAGGTTTCATGCAGATCCTAGTCCAAGCTCCTCACATACAGGATGAAACTGAAGCCCACAGAGCAATAACTTGATTAAAATTGTACAATTTAAAGGCAGAGCTGGGAGTAGACTCTAGCACTCTTGTTTGATAAACCTATTCCCTTTGCAAGAATGAGGAGACTGGGTCAATACAGGACTCGAGGGCTGCCCTCAAAGGTAGCCAAGCTATGGAAAGAGTAACTTAGCTGCAGCCTAACCAGGCAGATTTCAGAGCATCAGTGGATCCTGGGAAGGATGCTCTGCTGTCAGAGATGAAAGTGGTGGTGAGAGCCGCTGATTCTTAGTTCTGTCAGATCTGGCTCGGGGCAGGATGGGAGCTGGTGACTGCCACCAACTGGCAACTTTTCTATTTGGGTGCAGACTTCCTTCAGTTCTATGGGGAGAACTTACCTAAGAGGGCACCAGTCCAATTTATAAATAGAGAAGGGATGCCCATTACTGGGGGATTCACTGCCTCCAGAGGCAGGCCATTCTGCTTTGTACAGGTCTGCTTGTTAGAAGTTTTTCCTTATATTGCTCATAACTCTCTGGGCTTTCATCTCATTTCTGCTTTTGGGAGCCAGGCAGGACAGACTTAATCCCTCTACCACAGGAGGGCCCTTGTAATGTCAGGATATAGTACTTCCACTTTTTTCATGAGAAACACTCCCAGATTGTTTGATCATTTGTTCTACAGAATATGGCTTTTAGTTGCCTCACTAGCCTGGGGGTTTTCTAGTTGTTTTTCCTAAGATGTGGTACCTGAAATCTAATCTAATAACAGCAATCTAATAATAGCAATAGCTACCATTTATATAGCACCCATCTACTATGTACCAAGTACTATACAAATATTTTATTTGATCCTTAAAACCACTGTAGGAGGTAGGTGTAACATTATCCCCATTTTACAGTTAAGGAAACTGAGGTTAAGTGACTTGCTCAGTGTTACACAACTAATCAATGTTTGAGACCACATTTGAATTAGGGACTTCCTGACTGCAGGCTAGCTAAGATTCTTATGCATTACCAGCTGCACAGAGCTAAGAACTGCAGAACCACGCTCTCTCTTGCGCTGTTAGCAAAAGATGCTATGCTTCTAAGAATGCCATCTCAGACCGTATCACTCTTTCTGGTTGTCCTGTCAGATGCTGACTCACTGAGCTTGGAGTCCCACATCCCCTACTCTGTGCATTAAAAAAAAAAAAAAATCTAATGAAGTTCAAAACTACTAACTTCTTTGCAATTAAATTTCACTTGGTTCCTTTCATTTTTCATCTCTAGCCATCCTGGAGGACCTTCTCTGTCCATCCACCTAAACATGCTTCAAAACCTGCCTACCCTCCTTATACTCAGTATGAAATGTTCACAGTGCTTGGGATCCTCTCTATCCCTTTTCATAACTTTCAAAAAGTCCCACTGAGATGCTCCTTCCAGGAACGAGCCCTCCCTGAGGACCCAGCTTCTCCCCACACAATCGCACAGCCCCTTCCTTGGTCTTCTGTCAGCTAATTGGCAGCACATTCCTGCTGCTGGCCATGAGCCCCTGGGGGATGGTGGCGAGTCCTGTTTAGATGCTCCCTCTCCCACCATCCAGGAGAGCACCCCACACACAGAAGGCCCTTAATAAATGTGTTAAGTGACTAGGTTCATTGCTCTAACAGAAGATGTTTTAGCCCATCAACCTAAATGTCACCACCCGTGTGAGCTTCCTGTCAGATTCACAGATATGCCATCTACAAGAAAACCCAACCACAGCACATGGGCAGCCAGAGCCCAGCACCGACTCTGTCTGGGGACTGACCCCCTGCCTCTGGCTGGCACTGCCGCGAAACCCGTCGTTCGCCTCGGGGCAAGTCCGCGAGCCCCCCCCCCCCCCCCCCCCCCCCCCCCCCCCCCCGTCTCCTCACGAGCCTTTGCTAGAACCCTGGCTGGGGGGGCGCGCATGCTCTGGCCCCATCCTGCCCCTCTTCCTCCAGGGCCACAACCCTAGGGGCACAGGACCACCGGCCATGGCAGGGACCCCAAGAAAGAGGCAGGCTGGGGAGGTGTCATCGGTTTGTGCTCTTATCATATTCACGTTTGCATGAAGGAAACAACAGAGACACTGGGTATCGTACAATGAATAAAAGGCATAAAAATCAGTCTTTACATATTGGAACATCAGTGCAGTGCAAGCAAATGCTACCACAGATATGGTGCCATATTGGGTAAGTCACAGTCCCAAAAAGCCTGGCTCAGTGGGGTGACAGGGCCCAGGCCGAGGGCAGGCACGCCACACGCTCAGAAACACGAGGAAGGGGCAGATTATTGCTAGGAACTCACACAGGGACAAGTGGATACTGTGCAATGTGGCTGGAATGTTTTAAAAACTGTCTCCCCCACCCCTGGGAGGGGGGGATGGTGCTATGCTGGGGAGGGAGGAGAGTCTGGCCCCTGGGAAGGCACATGAGCTGGAGGCCCCCAGGGGAGAGGGGAGGCCTCTCAGCTCAGCCCTGGCAGGGGCTTTATGGAAGAGATGCCTTCTGGGAAGACTAAGGGCGGTATGCAGACAACCCGCACCCCATGCACTCCTTTCCAGAGGGTATGGTCCCCATGGCCCAAGTCCCCGGGCAGGGGGTACTGGTCCTATGGGGGGACCCTCTGTCCCCAAGCTTGGGGCCCCACCAAGCGGCCCCAAACTTTCCTATCTGGAAGCAGGCAGGGAGGGAGTTTCCAGCGGTCCCGAGGCTACACCAAGCCACTGGAAACAAGGTAGTGGGATATGTAGGCACAACTGTCACTAGTTCACGGTGGGTGACACAGTGAGTGTGATGGGGGAGGGCCTGGGACCCAAACTAGCTGCCCAGCAGCCCCTATGGGCCAGGGGGGGCCCTTTGGTTTGGCAATAAATCTTCCCCCTCTCTGCTCGGGCCCCGGGCAGGGCCACAGTGAGTATCGTGGGCAGTGGTGGGGAGGGAGATGGCTCCTCTGCCCAGTGATTTAAAAATCTACAGTTGATATATACATACATACAGATATATAAATATATAAAACTCCAATGACTCCTGGGGGGCAGGCTGGGGGCCCAGGACCTGCGGCACCCCGCCAGGCTGGGTAGGAAGGAAGGACGGAGCAGACTTCTCCTCCCTGCTCCACCCCCAGGGTGCGGGGAACGTCCCTGGCAGGCCAAAGATTTAGAACAATCCTGGCGTGGGCAGGGGCTGTCCGGCTCTGAGGCGCCTCCTCGGGCCTTCGCAGACATCGTTAAGGACGATTGTGCAAAACTGTAAACAGGCAGGTGGGCAGCTGCTACCGCCATGCGCCGGGCGCGGGGGTCAGGCCCTCGGGGCTAGAGGCGGGTGGGGGACTCTTCCTCACTGTCGCTGCAGTTCCCACAACAGTCCTAGGAAGGCGAGGGCCGGGAGGAGAGACAGGGGAGAGGAAGCAAAGCAGGCAAGGTTGGACAACGTCACCGGACTCGGGAAGCCGGGGCCGCCCAGAGGTGCTGCAGAGACGCCCCTGCCCACCCCGACCCGGGAATCCGCGGAGTGGCCACCCCAGGGGATTCTGGGAGGGGGCGAGTGCCGAGGCCCGCTGCGGAACACGGAGTTAGGGGCCGAGGGGCTGGGAGAGGGGAAGAGAGAGATGGGGCGAGGGCCGGAGGCACCCAGCGGAGCCCACCCAGGTTTCCCCCGCAGCCTGAGCACCCAGCCGGCCACAGCCCGAAGGAAGGAGGGCGGCAGCCAGAGGGGCTGAGATGCGGCGCGGTCTGCGGGCCACCGCCCCGTTTGAGGAAGGAAGGCTCTCCCACATTTCCCAGAAGCAAGCAGGTGCCCCCGCTGTGGTCTGGGATCTGTTCGCATTGAGAAAGGGGGCCCCATTCCCCCATCAAACCATTGCCTCTGAGGATAAACTTGGTGGCTTCTAGGAGGCACGGCAGCCTGGGCTGAGCAGGGGGCAGCCCAACTCCCTTCCCGGAGCCTCCCCCCAGTCTGAGCAAAGTGGGGCCTGGGCAGCGGGGGCAGCCAAGCGGGGATTAGTGGCTCGGGGCAGTGAGGAGGAAGCAGTGGGCAGGAAGGGGGGGGGGGGCACCAGCACCGGACTCCTCTTGGCCACTGCTGCAGAAGGGATTAGGCCCCGCCGGGACCCACACACTGCTCACCTCTGGAAAGAGAAAACACAGCATGAAGGAGGCCCCGGCAGGGGGGGAGGCCTGAGGCACAGGGAGGGGAGCTTGGGGAGCAAGCCTGGGAGCAGGACCAAGCCCAGAACAGTCCTTCCCCCGGGGCAGAGCCGCGCTTGGGCTCAGTGCCCGGCACCCGGGAGGGCCCAGCGTGGCCGGCTCCGATGGGAAGCCTCCTGGGTACCCACACATGCTTGCCCAGTACCTGTCTGCTGAAGAGCCGCTGGAGCAAGCCCTTTTTGGGCTGTGGGGAGGGCAGGCCCTTCCAGTCGAGGTCCGGGGGCACTGCGCCATCCATGCCAAAGACGTTCAGCTCCTTAAAGCACTCCGTCTCAATCATCTGCGGCCGTGAGGAGAGAGCTGGGTGCCGGGAGCCTCGCCAGGGCAGGCCCCCTCCCCCCCGCGCGCCGGGCTGCCACCTACCTCGTTCTGCCAAGGGATGGGCACGCTTCCCGTGGCAAACTTTTGGTAGAAGTCATTATCTGTAGACTCCAGTTCGACACCCTTGACCGTGGAGAACTGCTCGATATCCAGCACATCTTTGCAGTAAATAGCTTGGGGCTGGGAGGGGGGAAGAGAGAAGGGGCGTCTGGGTGATCCAGAAGCCAGAGAATGGGAAATGCCAAGAGGTGCAGTGGAGTACGGGCTGGACACCCTTTGCCGGGGTGGCTCACGCCCTTCCTGAGCCCCAGCTGGCCCACCGGGCCCTCCTCACATCTGGGCAGGGCAGGTAGCGGGGCTGTCGAGTCTATGACCAGCCCCTGCCCTCTCAATCCCAGTGCTCCAGCCTCTTTTATCTCACCCACGGCCTCTGGCAATTCGTGAGGCTGGGCTTCTGACTCCCTCCAGTTGTCAACAGCAGCGGCCAGGGGAGAAGGGCCCCGGTTCTGCAGCTGTTAGATGGCCTCAGTGCAGGCTGGGTTGCTGGAGCCCAGCCTAATCCTGCCCCGGTCAGTCCCCAAAGCTGGCTCCCACTCTGGGCCACCCAATTCAGGGGAAGGGGCAAGCACTCACATCGGGCTTGAAGGGAGGCTCGAGCATCCCAGCCTCCAACCGCTTAAAGTTGATACGTTTGAAGATGGGGTGCTCCTTGACTTCCTGCGCACCGCCCCCTCGGCAGCCGAGCCTTTCCCGGGGGTCTTTGCACAGGAGCTGCAGAAAGGCAGGGAGGTCAGGACCCCCAGGCCGGCGGGAGGGAGGAAGAGCCTCTTCCGCCCCAGCTGTGGAAGCCCCGCTACATACCGACGTGCAGAGAGAACGGGCTTTGGATGAGAACTTGCCCGAGTATTCTTCAGCCACCTCCTTCACCAGCCGCTCCACCTCCTCTCGCTTTATCTTCTTCTTTCGCTGCTGGAAGGGCGACTGGCCCTCGATCATCTCGTACAGGAGGCACCCCAGGGCCCACCAGTCTGGGCTGAATGTGTACCGCTCGTTCTTCACCACCTCAGGGGCTGGGGACAGAACACAGTACGCCTTCAGTGCCGGGTGGGGGGCGTGGGGCCAGGAGAGGGCCTCCGGAAGGGAGGAAAGAGTGAAGATCACGGACTGAGAGAAGGACCTGAGGGATGACCAAGGCCCAGAGAAAGGGCGGGACTTGACCATGACCAGAAAGCCCCGAGGCAAGAAGAAGCTTGGGTTTCTACTTTCAGATTCAGGGCTCTTTCTACTTTGACTAGCCATGCTGCCTCCCTGGGGCAGGGCAACACAAGCGGTGCCCAGTGTGTCCTTCCACAAACAGGCAGATGAGCACTGTCAGCAGCCACAGGGCCAGGCCGGGTCTTTGGATCAAACACAATCGAGGCTGGCTCTCCCCCGGGCAGCACTGAGGGGGTGATGGGACAGGGAGGACCTGGGGCCCAAGCCAATGCTCTACCAGCCCCTGTGGCACAGTGGTGCAGGAAATATTTTCCCCAAGGTATTACAAAACGGCTGCTGGCAGGATAAAGGCGCTCAGCCCGTGCCTGGACCTCCTCAGTCCTGGAGACTAAGGCCCCATGAGAGCCAACATCTTTAATCACCCCAAAGCAATGAGTTTCCTTGAAGAATTTGTTACTACCCTTGTCCCTCAGGGAGAAGAGACTAGGCAGAGTTGGGGGTGGTGCCCAGAAAGGCTGGCAAGGGGCCGAGGGCTTAGAAGCCTGTCTGGACTAAGCAACAATGGGGAGTAGTGAAGAGCCCACGAAAAAACAAAATGGGAAGAGGGGGAGTGTGTGGGGGGAAGGCAGTTTTGCTGAAGATGAGCGGGCTGACCTAGCCGCGTACGTCTAGCAGAGGATGGATGCAACCCAGACCTGGAAGGCAGCCTTGATTTTCAAGGGAAAAGATACTCACCCATGTAGCCCACAGTGCCCACTCGACCTTTCATGGTCTGACCTTCAGGCACATACACAGCCAGTCCCAGATCAGAGATCCGAATGTGGCCTGAAAAGGAAGGGGCGGTCACAGGGCATCCAGAAGAGCCAGCCCCACCCCCCCAGGCACCTGCTCCCCGACTCACCGTGGTCATCCAGCAGTATGTTCTCTGGTTTCAGGTCCCTGAGGGAAAAGGGGCAGGATTAGTGCCCCATCTGATACGGGCTGGAAGCTGGGCGTTCCCCAGAGGGGGTAACCCTGCCCCTCTGCAGACCAGGCTTTGACCTGGTTTCTTGCAACAATGATCCCTGCAGCCACACAGAGGCCCGGGCTGGAAGGGACCTCACGGAGCTCACGGGTCACTATAGCTCGAGCATGGCTCAGAAATCACCTGAGCCAGTTCCCTTCCAGAGAGGAGGAGAGAGAGCGGCTTGTGCGAGGTCCCTCACGAGTGCCTGACAAAGGCAGGAGGCAAGCCCGGCTCCGAATCCTGCCTAAACCCTGCCAGGTGAGTCCAGCCTCTGCTTCCAAGAGCCTGCCATCTCTGGAGGGGGCTCACGCCACTTCTGGGCAGCTTTAATTTCGAGGAAGTTCTTCATATTAAGGGCAAACCTGCCCCTTCCTTGAACAAGTTCCACTCTTGATCTCTGGGGCCCCCAAAAGAGCTGGATCCCTTTTCTATGGCAGTCCTTCAAAAGCTTGAAGATAATCGTTCCCCATAAGAGGAGGGCTGGGTGGTTCCGACCAGCCCCAGTGCCCCCCTCTGCAGCTATGCCCGCCGCTCTCCTCCCCTGGCCTTGGCCCTGCCCGCCGGTCCTCCGCCCCGGCCCACCTGTACACAATCCGCTCTCGGTGAAGGTCCTCCAGGCCGCAGCAGATCTCCGCCGCGTAGAAGACAGCACGGGCCTCTTCAAAGCCCGCCTCCCCCATATGGTAGATGTGGAATTTGAGGTCTCCGCCATTCATCAGGGTCAGCACCAGGCACAGGGCGTCCTTGGTTTCATAGGCATAGGCCAGGCTCACCTGGAACAGCCAGCAGCGACGGGGGTGAGGTGCCAGCGGACGCTGGGCCGCACCCTGTCCTGGGAGCCTGGGGGGAGCCGGAGCCTTTCCTATTTCAGGGATGAGGAGCCTGCTTTCCAACCCCACCTCGAAGAGCAGACCCAGGGAGGGACGGTGGTGGCCCGAGGCAGCGGGCAAAGTAGGGCCCCTCCCTGAAGCCCCAGATGGGGCGGTGGGAGTGAGCTTTTCTCAGAGCCAGACACCGGCGTGCCTCGGCATGCACAGGGTGACCAGCTCCCTGAGGGCCAGATTATAACTGCCTCATTCACAGACATCCCAGGTGTGATTAAGAAACTACCTGGGGATGTGGAGGAACTGATGCCTTCTGGGGAAGGGCTGCAGCTTTCCCCAACCACCAAGCCACGGCCTCCTGGGTGCCATTAGGGGATGCTGGCCCAGTGGGACGAGTCCTATCCTGCATCAGTTCCCAGGTAAGAAAGTACCCAGGTGGGGCGGGGAGAGCCAGGGGAGGCATGCCAAGGGCAGGCCCAGAGGCCTCTCTGGGAGGTGACTGAGGGGAAAGGAAAAGGCCTCCTCTGTACTTACTACAAACCTACTGTTCACTTTCTCCAGGATCTGCTTCTCGTTGAGGGCCATGGCTTCTCCTTTCCTCTTCTTGATTCGCTTCTTCTCCAGCTTCTTGCAGGCGTACATCTTGCCTGTTGCTCGCACCTGGCATGCACAAACCTGGGAGGGAAGGGGTGTGGGAAGAGGTGTCCCGTGAGTCTGTGTTCTTCTCACCAGCATCCCCAACCAATGGGCTCTTTTTTGTTTTTTAGTTTTATTGAAGTTTTTTATTTTCAAGCATATGCAAGGATAATTTTTCACCATTGGTCCTTGCAAAACCTTGTATTCTAATCCTCGCCCCCCTTCTCCCCCCAGCCAATGGCAAGTAATCCAATATATGTTACATATGGTAAAATTATATGCAAACTCAATATAGATACATATTTCCACAATTCTTTTGCTGCACAAGAAAAATCAGATCAAAAAGGAAAAAAATGAGAAAGAAAATAAAATTCAAACAACAACAAAAGAAGTGAGAATGCTATGTTGGGCTCCACATTCAATTCCCAGACCTCTCTCTGGATGTAGATGGTTCTCATCATCACAAGATCACTGGAACTGGCTGAATCGTCTCCCAGTGATCTCTTTTTGATTAAAGGATCCATCTTTGAGGACCTGCTCTCTAATTCACCTTCCTCAGCTCCAGAGGGAAGGGGGCATTCTGTGCCCCCTTGCCCAGCCCCGCAATCCATCTTCTATCAGTTTCCTAAGGTCCCTTGGTTTGCTCTAGTGTCTGCTCAGCCCTGGAAATAAGGCTCTTTTCCCTTTAAATCCCATTCTGACACAATGGAGAGAAAAGGGAATTTTTATAGGAGAACCAAGGTGAAATATTTCTCAGCAGAAATCATCAATGTGGATATTGTCTAGCACACTCCCTCTCCTTCCTGCCTTCTCATCCCGTGAGACTTTTGTCCACGTTTGGCTGGCTTGAAGGACTGTCTGAATCCCTGCAACTTTTTTTACATCTCTGGGTACTGGCTGATGCACTTGGCTCATTCAAATGTTCTCCATCATCTGGACAATGTTCCTTCTGCCATTTTCTGTGCAGAGGTCAGTAATGGTGCATCTCCCCATGGACCTTGGCACACACACAACTTTGATTCTTTGGTGGCTGTGGTGTTTTAAGATGCACAATTACAGAACAGAGAATCTTAATCTTAAATAGCAGAGGCTGTATGTTAGGGAGAAGCTTGGGATCAATGAAAGGATCTAGTTATTAAGCAAATGCAGCTTGGCCTTTTCTTATCTTCCTAATCTTCTTCATATTTGGGCCTAGCTCACTGTTCATCCCATACAGATATATTAACATTTTTAGACAATAGGCACTTGTTCATTTAGTTTTTCCTACATTTAGAGGCAGTGTTGTATAATGGATAGAGCTAGCCAGAAAGCCCAGGCTCAGATTTTTGACCCATTCTCTGCTGTGTGGCCCTGGGGTATTTAACCTCCATGTATTCTGGAGAATATAAAGTTGCAGAGGGGCTGATTAAAAGTAGTAGAGGGAGTTTCCTCTCCTGCGAGTATACCACACCAAAGAAATCACAAGTTCAATTCCTTATCTTTATATAAAATGTGAGGCCTACCTTTTTTTGATTACAGAAAGAACTCATCAAGGAGCCCAAAAATATACCAGGGCTGAATTAATCAGTGTACCATTTGCAAACATGAGCAACATAGATAAGTATCTTTGGCAGGCATTCATCTCCCTGTTTTCTGTCTTGCTTGATGTTAATATAACCATTTGCCTCAAGAATGTCAATATTGATGTGGTTTAGTTCTATGAATAAAAACATAATTCAATAGTTGGACAAAAATCACAATTTGGAATACCTATAATAAATACTGATTTAAAAAAATCTAAAAAGTATCTAAAGAGAATGTCTCCTCCTTTTGAGTCCTTTGTGGGCTATCTTCATAATACTGGCAAAACTTTGGGCAGAAATGCACAACCTTCATATTTTATGGGTGTTAATAATCTGTCATCTCTGTGGATGCATGTAGTCAGGCCCTTTACAAAGGGATGAGACAACCCTTGTTAGAAGACTCTCTTTAAGGCTGCATTTTATTCTACCAAGTCAAATGAATTTGGCCTTATTTTTCTTTTTTGCATCAAAAAACAATAAATACAATGTGTGACCCTGGGCAAGTGGCTCAGTTTCCTCATTTGTAAAATAGGGGTAATAATAAAACCTACCTCTCAGGGTTGTTGTGAGGAACAAATGAGAAAACAATTGTAAAGCCCCTAGCAGAGTACCTAGCATGTTGTACTAAGTGCTATATAAACGTTAGCTATCATGTGACTTTGAAGAGGGCTCTGCTATGGGGCATCTTCTCCCAAACTTGCAGAATGATTCCTTGATGTTTCTCAGGATATTATTGCTTCTACTTTGGATACTTTGTGTGGAACTTGGTGTGGTCCAGGCACTTTTTTCTAGCTTCATCTTAAGTGCCATTTTCATTCTTTCTTATAGAGACTAAGGCATTAAGATTTAAATGTTATGATTTTACTGTCATTGATGAAAATGAATGGTCCTATTGCACTTGCTCTACTTATCTACTCTATTTGTTATCTTGAGCCAAGATTTCTACAGAATTTAGCCCATGTTGCTTTCCAATGTTCTGGCTGTTAGTAACTTTCTATCTTTCTTTTTTGTAGTATTTGCAAATGTGCTTAATCTTGTATTTTAAACCTGTTCTGTTCTAAGCTACAGTATCTGGCAAGGAGATCCAGTGTTTGCTCAGTAAGGTCACTTTGTTCTAGGCTCCTTTAACCTTCCTGTGGTGGTAACTATTTAATGTTAGTTAACACCTAAAGAAAATGGTGAAAAAATGATCACTGGTTCCCTTCTTGATATCAACAGTTTGTTAGGCCAGGTTAAAGCTGATGGATACATATCCAGTTCTTCTCATTCCTGGCCTTTCTTTCATGCCGATGCCAATTTTTGATTCTGCCTCCCTAGTGGATGATCTGACAGCCCAGAGATGGCTAATTTTCATATGATTCCCATAGCAATAATACCTCTTAGGGTGGCCAATTTCATTTTTTTTTTTTTTTTGTGATGTTGGGAGTCTGCTTCCTCCAACCAACACCTTCTAATTTACTTATTGAAGCATTCCATATATTGTATCTAACATATACTTTAACATATTTAACTTGTATGGGACTACCTGCCATCTAGGGGAGGAGGTGAGGGAAAGAGGGAAAAAGTTGGAACAGAAGTTTTTGCAAGGGTCAGTGTTGAAAAATTACCCATGCATATATCTTGTAAATAAAAAGCTATAAAAAAAGAAAAAAAAAACTTATTTAAGTATTCATAATATATAGACATGAAGCTTCTGAATTAACTTATGAGTTTCAGCCTCTTTTTGTTTCTTAAAATGGAATCATATTTCCCAATGTACTGAGGGCCTCAGAGTTAGAGCTGGGAAGGATCTTGGGGACACTAAGGTCAACCCCATTTTACAGATGAGGAAACTGAGATCTAGAGAGATTAAGTGACTTGCCCAAAACTCGAGAGGAAGCAAACACCAGAGATGGGTGGGAGCCCAGCTCTCCTGACCCAATGTTCTTGCACTTAACATTCTACCCTTTTGGCTATCTATCCATCTTGCAATGTGGTCACTAAATATAAAAGCTTGGATTGACTTGGTTTGTAAGGTTGTCTAGTTTGTCATAGGATTTCTCTACTCATCATTTTCAACGAATGCTGGTGTATTCTCTTTTTGATAGTCTTTTTGCTTATTCTTAATGAGAGCATTACAACGGGAGCTGACCAAGTATGCCATTATATGTTTCTTGTTTCCTCTGAAAGCGCAATAAAGCCAACTTTGCCAAGTCTGTTTATACTTTCCAAAGGAGAACCAGTGAGCCATCCTTTTACTTAGCTGTGACTTATAAGAATGACAATACTGATATGGTTCAGTAATTTCAACAACATGTAAATTCATTGGTGAGAGATCTCCTATTGAGAATAATCTAAAAGTTAGTATTTGTGGATACTCTAAAATTGGATCTTTACCTTCTCTGCCTCCTTTTCTGTAGGCAATAGCAATGAAAGTGGACCCCACAGGTCCAAGAGTCATTTGCAACAGCTAGTGAATTTATTACCTAGCAGACAACCTATGGGGTTAGTCCTGAGTAGACTCAGTCACTGGGACTGTATTCAAAATCTTGTCCTGGGGGAAGAGCTTATACTCAATTGACATGGCCTTTGGGAACTCAGGGTCCCCTTACCTTAATGAGGACTAGGGTCCTCCTAGTAGTAGCAGTAATAGCAGCAGCAGCAGAAGCTGCTACTGCTCCTGTTTACTTCTGCTGCTTCTCTAGGGCTTTAAGGTTTACAAAATCTTTTTAGCCAAATAACCCTATAAAGGAGTCAGGGAAAGCTCTCTTATTCCCACTTTATAAAGGGAAAAACTGAGGATCAGAGAGTGCCCTAACATCCTAAAGCTATTAAGCTTTAGAGCCAAGATTTGGATCTTCCTGATCCAAGCCAAGTCTTCCTGAGCCCATACTCCACATCACAAATGGAACAAAGATCCTTCCACTTAGTTGGCAGGGCCAAGTTTATCATTTCTCTTTCCTTAAATGCTCTAAGCTTGTCTCAGTGGGAATAAGTTGTTTTTCCCCTCTTCTTACCCTGATCTCCAGAAAACAAGCAGAGACTGGGGCAGTGCAGACAAAAGTTCAGGCCCATTAGAGAAGAAAGCCAGAAAAGGTGAGAATTGAGGCTCCACTGCTGCTCTTTCTCCCTTGAGTTATGCTTCTGTGAGTGCTGATGGCAGTGGGAAAAGACACAAAGGCGACTACCATTCTAGAAGCTTTGGGGATTCATAAATAAGAAATTACAGCAGTAGGTACAAGAGCTGACCCCCTTGCTCCATCAAAGTGCTCACAGATTCCATTTTATTCCAGGCCACTCACCTCCCCAAAGCCACCCTTGCCCAGGACACGGTACTGCCGGAAGGTGTTTTTAGTCACTGGCTGCCTGCGGAGAGAAAGGAGAATTAACAGAGGCTTCTGAGCGGGGATGGGATGTCTGCCTGGCACTGCTGAGTTGGGAAGGCTGTGGGTAGTGCTGGAGCGTGATGGCAGGTAGAAATGAGAAGGGGGAATGTTTATTTCTCCTCTTCTTGTCCAGAGCTGGTCTCGTGAACCTCATTCAGGATCACCAGCTGCCCCAGACAATTTCTATCAGGATCCTCCTCCCCTAATTGCTCAATACACACCCTCTGCCCCTACATACAACAGGAGTACAACAAAAGTAGTGAATCTAACCTTTCCATCCATTTCCACTGGAGGAATCGATTGAAGTAGATGCTGTCGAGGTAATCGGCAAAAGGGGCCACGCTCAGGTACTCATGGGTCAGCCTGGAAGTCAAGAGAAGGCCAAAGCCTCAGCTGGCTCCAGCCCTCCCAGGGAGGCCCTGCCCTTCGCCCACAGTGGGAGCTTCCCCTTTCCTTCCCTTGCCAGGCCTTCACTCCACCATAGCGGGCTCTCCCAGGCCAGAGCCCCGTTCTGAGGAGAGTGCTTTCCCGTCCCTTCCCTGCCAGGCTGACCTGCAGGCTAGCTTCCTCCTGTTTTCACTGGCTGATACTCACCTGGTGAGCTCTTTGAAGAGGTCTTTGCAGGGTCCCTGTTCAAGTTTCTCAGCACAGGCACTCACCAGCTGGGAAGGAACTTCGGGGATGTGGTCTGTACACTGGGGATTTTGGCAGAGGCAGAGAAGGGTCAATGTGAAAGGCTGAGCTCCTCATCCTTCTCTAACCCCGAGTGAGCCCCTACAATGGAAGGGGCAGCTGAACTTTCTCCTAGGTCACACTCATGTACCACGGGACTGTAGGCCCTCAAAACTTATAAGACATAGGAACTACTGGTCAGAACCCAAATCACCAGCCCCTTCTGGAATACTTCTTTTAGAACCTCCCCAACAGGAGGTCTACTCTTGCCTTCCTCTGCTGATGGGTTCACTCCCCCCACTGCCGAGCAGCTCTGGATAATTGAGAAGGGGGCACCCGGACTACTCCTGGAGGATTCCATAGCCCAACCCAAGGACACTCAGGGGAGAGATCATCATGGCAGCCACTGGTGAATGCCTTGTAATTTCTTGTTTCCACTTTTGAACCTGCACACAGGTACTCCTTTGGAAAGCAGTGAATCTTTCATGCATTGGTAGGGTGTGGGTAGGAACTGAAGAACAGAATATAGTGTCCTATAAGCTAAGGATAGAAGGCCTTTTTTAAGGAGAGTAGTGGGTTTTAATCTGAGATTTACAAAACTTATTTCTTAAAAAAATTTTAAAACCATATTTCAAATTGGTTTCTTTTGTAGTTCTATGCATTTTCTTTTATATGTTTAGAAATATGCTTCTGTGACAGGGTCCATAGGATTCCCCAGATGGCTGAAGGGGTCCATGACAACAAAAAGGTTAAGTACCTCTTCTGTGGAAAGACTATTCAAGAAGAACTAGGAGTTTAGAGTAGATGACCACCACTGCTCAGTTCTCAAGATCTAGAGGAGTTCCCAACTCTAGGAGTCCTCCTGGTTCTCCCATTTGCATGCCTCTTCCTGTCAGAAAGACTCCCTATATTCTGGCTGCCACCCAGTCTGAGGCTCACTTCCCATCATTGCCCAGACCAAATCTTTTACAGACTCATTTATACAAAATATATATATGAAGCTCTTTCACTGGTCCTAGTAGGTTCAGGTTACAATTCACTTACCTTGGGGTTCAGGTAGTTCTCCATCAGTCTCTGGGCTGCCTCTTTCCGCTTATCATCAGGGGTCACCTCATATTCAGCCTACAGGAAGAAAGACCCTTAGCCTAAGAAAGGCAGAGACTATAGGTAGGCCAGAGGAGGAATATTCAGGGGCGGAAGGCATAGTTTTCTGGTCTGGCCTTGAGAGCCAGGGTCCAGTGGGGGTTGGCTAAGGAAGATATTGAAAGTGTCCCTACTGTGGGACCATTGCTGGTAAGAACGGCCTGCTTAGCTTTCCTGGCCCTTGGCTTTGGGACATGAGGCCCCACAGGAGACCTGCTTCCCTTACCCTGGTTACAGGAGCCCTTGGCAGGCAGGGGAAACCCTTACCACCCCATCCAGGAAACTGATGCATCGGGATAGTTCCGGCCGAGTCTCGCAGAACTGCCGGAAGAGCAAGTGACCGATGGGCTGCTTCTCACACAGGCTGTGGTAGTCCCGCTCTACAAACAGAGGGAGCATCCGTGGCCACCATCAGCCCAGGCAGCACCCCCACCTCCCTGCCACCCCCCAGAGCAGAAGCTGAGTGAGGAGAAACTCTGTTTGGTTGCCAAGGCAGTGTGTTGGCCAGGTACTCTGGGTCTCTCAGCTCTGAGGAAGTGTGGCTGGAGTAAGTCTAGGGAGGCTTCCTGGAGGAGGCACAACAGGAAGGAAAATTCCAGCAAGGAGCATTGTCAAGGGCATTGGATCTGATTCTGCCTCTTCTCTCTAGCTAAGTCATTTTACTTTTTACTTATCCATTGGCCTAAATGATTTCTAAATCCCTTGTGCCTAACAGAAAGATGGCGAGAACACTGGTCCATGAGCCTTCACTATGGGCCTCAGGGCCTCTCTGACCTGAATAGGCCATGAGGAGTGGGAGAAAAGGAGAACATCTCTGCATTCTGGATGTTTTAAGTGTGGCACCCTGGGAAGAAGCAGGGTTTTCCTGTATACCTTTCAAGAATACAGGGCCCAGAGGCAGAGAGGTATCCACTCATCCCTAGTGTTAGGGAGAAGGGAAAACCCTGGTGGTCTCCAGAGAATCCCTCTTCTCCTTTTAAAAACAAGCCCTAGGACTGTCTCTTCTGATATTCCAGCTTCAGCCCTACCTTGGGGAGCCAGCGAAGAGGGACTAAAACTTTTGGGGCCAAGCCAGCTTGGAGTCACCCTAAACCCTTTCCAGAAGCATGAGAGGGAGTAACAAGTTGACTTCTAAATTTCAGGGTCCAGTTGGACTATTCTCCCAATGGGCAGCTGGCACAGTTGGGGATATAGCTCCAGTCTACTTTTCACCTGTCTAATCTCCCATCCCATGACATCTAGCTCTTAGTCAGTCTCCTCCTGGTGAATCTTTTCTGGGATTGACTGGAATCCCTTTCTCTTTCCTACTTGAGGCACCTGCAGCAGTTCATGCGAACCTGTCACAGAACAGTGCAGTTGGTAGGGGCCTTGGCAGCCACCTAGCCCACCCCTTGTAAGAGGGGAAACGGAGGCCCAGGAGAGAGTGCTCTTGGCCACAGCACTAGTTGAGTGGGGGAGCCACGATCTGACCCAGGCCTCCTGCCTCCAAATCCAGCACTGCTTCCTCTGGAGTACAAAAGTAACAACAGTAACAGTGTTCCTATTTGTTACATTTTCAAGTTTACAAAGTACTTTCTTTACAATAGTTCAATGAAATAAGTAACAAATTCCTAAGTGTGAGTTAGGCTTGCTGTGAAATGTTTATCATCTCTAGCCTCCTGTCTAACTCTAGCATTATTTAACATTTCATGGGCAGCCAAGACTGTGAGCTCCCTGAGGGCAGGGCTGGACCTTTGCAGAACACACCGGAAGGGGGCTCAAGAGCAGTAAAGTATCTGAAGAAAGCAGCTGGGTTGAGGAAAAATTGCTTCCCAGAAAAGATCCTATGGCTGAGGCTGCTCCTCTTGAGTTTAAACCAGCCAGAGAACTGGGCCTGGTCAGGCTGAGAGGAGCGCTGTAGCCAGTCTCCTCCCCTCGGACAGCCTGCCTTCCTCCCAGGAGGCGGCTTCCTTCTGTGCAGAAGGGTTGGGGTAGTCTGCAAACGCTAGGGCCCAGGAAGCTCTTACTCGGGGTGGGGCAGGCTTTCCCCCCACCCAGGCTCAGGAACTGAAACCCTCTGGGGAGGGAAGGGGGTGTGGGTGGTGCTCACAGCCCGGCTTCCTGTCACGCCCCCTCCCTAAATGGGGGAACGATTCATCCCAAACCACACCTGGTAAGCTCAGCAGGCTGGGCTCAGAAGAACCCCAACTGGGGCAAAGGTGCAGGAGCAGCCTGGGTAGATAGGCTGCTCTCTCCCAGGCTAGAACCACCCGACTGGAGACATCTAAACCCCTCCTTTGAGAAGCAAAGGCCCAGAGAAGTGGACTGACAAGCTTGGGGTCACACAGCGTATGGCTGAGCTGGGGTCTGGATCTAGTGGTTTCACGTGGCCTGCCCTGATGCCCCTGAGGCAGAGGCCTCCAGGAGCCGCTGGGCCCTTCCTTACCCACACTTTGACGAAGATCCTCACACAGGCTGATGTGGGGGAACTGAAGCATCTGTCGCCATTTCTTGCTTTTTCCTTTCCTGTTGCCACCACCACCTGTGAGGGTCATGGGAGGATTAGGTCATAAAGTGATAGGGGGCTTTAAGTTTCAACCTCCTCCTCTTCACTTCCCTCCTGGGGTACACCCAGGCCCCTAGGGCTAGCCATGGCCCACTTCTCCATGTCCTTCTCCTTCCCCAGGTCCCTGGGGACTTCTGGACAGGAGATTTGGGATTTATACAACTTGGTCTCAGGCTTTCCCTACCCCTTTCCTCTGTGCAGGGGAGACAAGGTTTGGTCTAAGATTCAGGGTAACTTCTGGGCCTATGGGAAGATTGGAGAGACACTTAGACAAGTGGCTGAATGTGGCCTGGACCTCAAAGGTCCTACAGAAAGAATTGAGGTATCATCATGTGGACATTTATTTTACTTAGTTCTGCTAATTTGTTACAAAGGTTTGGTTTTTCTGTTTGTGTTATTTCTCCACCTCCCCCCCACCCCCCAACCCCAAACTAGGGAAGGAAGTGGGAAGGAGAAAAGAAAAAGTGTTTGACAACTAAAAAAATTTAACAACGACAAAAAAAGAACACTGAATAGTAAAAAGAGCACCGGATTTAGGAGCTAATTCTAACTCTCCTTACTACCTGTGTACAAAACACTTTCCCTTTCTAAGCCTCACCTGTAAAATGATGGGGGTGAAGGAGATAACTCCTAAGGTCCTTTCTAGCTCTAAAATCCTAAAATTCCATGAGAGACAGGAAAGAACGGTAGTTTTGAGGAGCTAACCCAAAACAGCTCCCCTCAGCTTTCTTCCTTAGGGAATTCAGAGAGTTATTGAGAGGGATGCTCTATGGATATCCACTGGGCCCTGGACAGAGCCCAAGATAGGGTACTCTGCACCTCAGTACTACCTAGAACATGACTGGGGCACAACTGCTCCAGCCTGAGGCAGAACTTCAAAGAGGAAGTGTCCGTTGGGAAATCCTTCCCTTCCACCCCTGCCCATAGGGGCCTGCCCTCAGATGGTTGCTTCACTCAGTAGCAAGGGTGTCTGAAGGCTTGGCCCCAGCACCAGCCTCAGGCTCAGTTACATGGCTTTTGGAACAGAAAAAGATTTTCCCTCACCTCCTTTCTAATATTGTGGGCTTCAAGGCCTCAAGGGGAGACCAGAAGAAATGGGAGAGACACAAGGGAAGCTTTTCCAACAAACCCTCACTTTCTACAGGTCATTCATGTGTTTTAACCAGCCCATCTTTCCCTTCCCCACAAGCTACTTCCTCCCACCTCTCTTTAGGCCACATCAAGGTTGCTGCAGAAAGTCTCATGCAAATATCCTGTCCCCACCCTATCCCCTGCTTCTTCCTCTTCCTCACCCAATACCTAGGTACCTGTCTCCTGTTCTTTCCAGAGCATATTCTCAGAGGGAGGAAGAAGCTCTAGAAAGGGAAAGGGGAGGGGAGGGGGAGAGAAGGGTGAAAAGAAAGATTTTCCTTCTTATAAGGAAATTCTGGGCCTGAAAATTGGTCTTTGGAAACCAGATGCACTTCACTTTCAAATCTTACCAAAGGTCCTCAAAAGCTATGTTAAGTTCCAATCTCTTCCTCCTGCATAAAAAGGTTCCTGAATGAAAGAAACTCTCTCACAGCTGGAGCTACATTATTAAGCTCTTATCAATTATTTTCCCTCCTCTGGTCTTGCCAGGTTAGTCAAGCCAATGTTCTCCCTCACCCAGGTTATGCATTTATACCCAGGCCAATTTTCCCCAGCTTAAAAACCTAAAGGTATTGAGCTGTCTACAGCCATGGCAGAAGGACCAGCTTGGTCAGGGCCCGGCCTCCCTTTTTCTCCCCCCCCCTCCCCTTGGGGGGATGATGAGGCAGAAAAAAGAAACCAGAAGATGTCTCTCTCAGGGGATGGGAGGAAAGTCTGGTCTGGCTGACCTGATAAGGGAGCTGAGATAAGCCAAGCCAGGCTATCCAGTGCTGTGTATCAGTCTGATGCCTCTTGGGTAGTCAGTTTAGCATTAGTGGCCAGCACTCCATCTCTCAAGGTACCAGCACATACCCAAGAAGGGCTGTCTCACCTGGCTAGGCTATTTTGCCAAAACTGCCAATATAGAGGGCACTACAATCCCCTACTTCTTTTTTGGGTACATCCAGAATCTATGTCCAGCTTTGGATACCTCTGGCAGGAAAACAATCTGTCCATCATGTCTGTCTGAGTGATGATGGGTGCCTGGAGCTAGAGGAAAGGTCAATACTAGCCTAAGAAATACAGCAGGTAGGACTATGGGGCTAAAAAGGCAGAGTAGGCAGGAGAATAAATATAACTGAGGCTGACCTGAGGATCTAATGAGGGCCAATTACTGCCAGTCAATGCAGGTTTATCTGGCTTGAGTCAAATAGCTTAGAAGGCACAGGAGAGCAAGGGCAAAGAAGGCTACGGATATGGAAGGTCACAGAGCTCTTGATACTGAGTCTAGGGACTCTTCAATTCAAGTTGATCTTTAGTGGAGCCTGTGTCTCACCCTTATGAATGGGACACCATGTGTTATGTGTGTGTGTGTGTGTGTGTGTGTGTGTGTGTGTGTGTGTGTGTGTGTATGTAGAATAAAGCAATGAAAGTCTATCAGAACAGAGGCAGAATTTTCTGAGCAATTCAATTCCACAAGCATTTATTGTGTCTATTACACTAAAGATAAATGATTTTTTTTCCAAAAAAAGGCTGTATAACAGATGCCAACCTAGATTGGTAGAGAGAATTTTCTCACTAGAAGTTCCCTATGCTGATAAAAATCATAGGTTTGGGGCACCCCCCCCCCACCAAAAAAAGAAAAAAGAGAGAGACAAACAGGGCATTGTTACTAGGAGGCACTCAGGATACCAAGACAAAATTAAAACCAGTTGCTGCCCTTATGGAGGAGAAACCACATGATTCTAGACTATAGATTAAGGTAGAAGGGGCCTAAGAGATCATTTAGTTCAACTGGCTCATTTTACAGAGGAAGAAATTTAAGCACAGACATTATGTGACCTGTCC
Source organism: Antechinus flavipes (assembly GCF_016432865.1). Taxonomy (NCBI): domain Eukaryota; kingdom Metazoa; phylum Chordata; class Mammalia; order Dasyuromorphia; family Dasyuridae; genus Antechinus; species Antechinus flavipes. The sequence goes on from NC_067399.1 coordinate 435,147,140, forward strand.
AAGGTCATAGGCAACAAGTAGGAGAGTCGAGAGATACAGCTGGTCTGGCAATAGCGCAGGAGCTGTGGATCAGCAATGGCCACTATAATAGGACTCCCATTCTGGAATCATTAAGGCCTTACCTACATGGCCATGTTGGCCCCAAGGTTAGGTGGATCTTATGTTCCCCAACATTGCCAGCTGACATGTAGACTGGGCTTTACCTTGCAGAGAAACATGGTTCCCTAGGGGTCACTGAAACATATACACCTACCAGGGAGTCCTGCAGATGGCTTGTTGGGGTAGTAGATTCCCTGTCCATAGCATGGCTATAGTCAGATCATGCTGGTAACTGAGCATTTTGGGTGGCCAGGTCCCTGCCTGTACATAGCACTATGATGGGTCTGAACTGCTGGAAGAATTTGAGAAAAGAGAAATTATAAGATCAGAGATTTAGAGCTGGAAGAGAATTCAGAGATCAGATTACTTATTCTAACCATCTTTTATGGATGAAAAAATTTAGGGCCCAGAGAATTTAAATGGCTTGCCCAAATTCACACAGGTAATAAAGGATAGAGTTAAGATTCAAACCCTACACCAAATTTAACATTTATTTCACTACACTCACTACACATTACTCTCATTACTTAATTCAGATCTCTCCCTCTCATTAGCTCTCTCCCCCCCCCCCCAATACCCTTCATACATTCCTTTTCCAAAGGTTCCACTTCAGGGGGCTCTAAAGAATGTCTGCTCATCCTTAAAAAACTTTCAGGTTCCCATCATATGTTCCCATTGGGCTACTATACCCTCTTTCTCCTCCTTCCCCCTCATTAAGGCTCACTTTTGGATGGGTTTGACTCCTTAGGCCTACAGAGTCAAAGCAGCATACCCAAGTCTATAAGAAGGCTTCAGCATAGGGCCCACCCATTGAAATTGAAAGCTTCCCCAAGCAGCTAAAACAGCCCTGAGACCAGCTTCCTGGAACAGTCCCCAGAGTCTCCCCCATACAGCACATCACCCTGACTTTGGCCATCCTCAAAAGGTCAGCCTCTACCAATGGGGTCTCAATGCTCAGTCAACTCCCAATCTCTCTTCAACTTGTCTCCAGACAGTAGGGCAAAGGGATCCCCAGCCTAGCCTGGCCTCTTCCTCTTCCCAGGAAGCCTGGGCCCCAAGCTCACCCAAGCACCCCAAGCTCCACAGCGCTCAGCCGGAAACAAGAACCCCGGGTACAAAGGCGGGCGCTGCGCTTGCCCAGCATCACGCAGAGGGGGCCAGGCCCCTGGGGGTTTCTCAAGGAGGGTGCAGAACAGACAGGAAACCAGGGGAGTCTGGACCCAAGAACTGAATTCTCCCTTCTCCTTAGGGTCACCTCCGTGGAAAGTCAGAGCAGGTGTGGTGCGGGGAGATAAACAGGGAGCGGGGGAGGGGGCCAGGCGGCCCAGGGTCCGCAAGGGATGGGGGGGAATCCTGCGCGTGGCCGACCCGCAATGGTTCGGGGCGAGCATCCGCGTGCGCCCGCGGGCCCGGGAGCCGCCCGGCCCCGGCACGCAGGGCCCAGAGTTGCGGTCCCTGGGCCGTGAGCTTGGCGCCGGGAGGCCGGGAGCGGCGCCGGGGGTTGGGCCGCCTCCACCTCTAGCGCAAGCCCGGCCCCAGCCCTGACCCGAGCTCAGCCCAATCAGATCCGAGCCCCAGCCCCATCCTGGCTCACCTTCCCGGGCCTTGAGCAGCACAGTGTTCGCTACGATGTTCTCAAGCTCCATGGGGCTGCGACGCTCGCCCGCCTGTTCGCCCGCTCGCCCGCTGGCTAGCTAGCCGGCCAGGATCGCAGTGACTCCGCCACGGCCTCGGCCTCGGCCTCCCGGGCCGCCGCAGCCGCCGCCTGCTGCCCGCCCGCTGCTGCTGCTGCTGAAGCTGCTGTTGCGGTAGCTGTAGCTGCTGCTGCTGTTGCTGCTCTAACTGCTGCTGCTCTTCTAACTGCTGTTGCTACTCTAATTGCTGCTGCTGCCGCTGCCGCTGCTGCAGCTGCTGCGGCCGCGGCGGCTGCTCAGTCTCCAGTCGTTTCCCCCCTCTCCTTCCCCCCCCCCGCTCTCCCCCATCCGCCACTGGGGGGCCGCGCCGGCGCCGGGACCTCCTACTCCCCGCCTACTGTTTACTTCCTACTGCCAATTGCAATTCACACGCTCCCCGCGCCGCCTTCCCATTGGGCTACACTTGCCCGCCGCCCCACCCCTCCTACTAGGGACTAGCCCCGGCCAAAGGCGTTGAGGGAGGAGGTGGAGGTACTTGAGAACGTCATCTCACCTTGGTTGGTTTGAGCACAGGGCGCGGCGGTCTGGGTTCCGGATTCCAGGCTCTTGATTGGTCATAGATCTGCCAATTACGGACGAGCCCTTCGCCTTCGGAATGTGGTTGGGAGTCAGAAAAGTCCCACCTATTGAATAAGCCCCACCCCCTGAGTTGGGTTGACATTATGATTGGACAGCGAAATTTCACTCAATCTCAGACTAGGATTCCAATAAGAGATTTTACTTAAGGGGTGGGGCCAAAGGAAGACACTCCCCTGAGCGGTGGCTACTTTGCCTCGGGGGTGGCTTTTCCGAAGGCTGGGGCGGCGCCCGCCGGGCACCTGGGGAAGTTCCTACTGCAGTTCACCTCTGGCGGCTCCCAGGCCCGGCGCGAGGTGACCTCGCTGCTGGGAGCTGAACTGTCTAGTCCAGTCCCGGCGGGAATTGAGGGAGCCTTTTCAGGGAGAGAGGCTCCGGGCTCTGTATCAGACGTGCCTCTCTGCTCCTCAGTTGCAGAGAGGCTCCTAGCAGCTACCCAGGCATCCTCTTTGTTCCTTGTGCTCTGCACAAACCTTTCTTCCCTATGATAGGAAGGCAATTTTTCTTGCCTTCCCCGATTGCCCATAATGCATTTCCCAGGACACACCCCGGTCTCGTCTGCTCTGCCCAGCCCCGGAGTTCCAGCCTCGGGAGGTCCGGGGGTAGAAGTCTGAAGCTGTTCCAGTGTGGGTGATAGTTGCAGGGATGGGGGTATAACCTTCCTAGGCTGGTCTGGGCTCAGAGCCAGCATTTATCAGGAACTAAAGCGCTGCTGGGAGGGGGAAGGGAGTTTGTTCCCAGATTACCCCCCATGACATCATGAGGTATCTTATCTTTTCTGGTTTCAGCTTCTATTAAAGGCCTCTTATTGGTTAGAACTCTCCCTACCTACAGGTTTCCAAGAACATCCGGGCTGGTCGATAGGCAAGGGCGCGCTGCAACTTCCTCCATCTCTGAAGTGAGCTTGATGAGCTCATCAAAGAGGGTGCTCTCAGACTGTCTTCTAGATGGGTCACCGAATGATTACAGCTGAGACGGATCTTAGCACCCACTCTCCATTCCCATTCATTTTACAGATGTGAAAATGGAGTCTCAGGATGATTTATCCGAAGGCTCATGTCTACCTATCCAGTTAAATTTCTGAGCACCTTAAAAGCATGGCTATGTTCAGTAAGGACTCTATATCGGGAAAAGCTTTGAATTGGGAGCTTTTCTACTGAGCAAATCCCTTAAATTTTCTGAGCCTTAATCAGCCTCCTTTGCAAGATAAGGATGAAATTTGAACTTCCAATTTCATAGAGCTATGAGGAAAGTCCTTAAAACCGTATATAAATGCGATTTATTATGACGGTTTGTACATAGGGCCTAAAAAACAAAAGCGTTTGTTGCTGCTGATTAAAGCCTTGGGTTTCATCATATCAACGTTAGAGTTGGAAGAAACATTGGAGGCCATAGAGTCCAAACCCCTAACAGTTGAAGGAACTGAATCTCAAAAAGGTTAAATGGTTTTGCCAAAGGCCATTCAGGTACTAAATAGCAAATCCAGGTTTCAAATCAAGGGTTGGTGTCATTCGTTAAGAAACATTCCTTAATTCACAGTTAAAGGTTCTGATAAAGGCCTCATTTCCAAAATATAGAGAGAACTGACTCTAATTTATAAGAAATCAAGCCATTCTCCAATGATAAATGGTCAAAGGATATGAACAGACAATTTTCAGAGAATGAAATTGAAACTATTACCATTCATATGAAAGAGTGTTCCAAATCATTATTGATCAGAGAAATGCAAATTAAGACAACTCTGAGATACCACTACACACCTGTCAGATTGGCTAGAATGACAGGGAAAGATAATGGGGAATGTTGGAGGGGATGTGGGAAAACAGGGACACTGATGCATTGTTGGTGGAGTTGTGAACAAATCCAACCATTCTGGAGAGCAATCTGGAATTATGCCCAAAAAGTTATCAAACTGTGCATACCCTTTGATCCAGCAGTGTTACTACTGGGCTTATACCCCAAAGAGATACTAAAGAAGGGAAAGGGACCTGTATGTGCCAAAATGTTTGTAGCAGCCCTGTTTGTAGTGGCTAGAAACTGGAAAATGAATGGATGCCCATCAATTGGAGAATGGCTGGGTAAATTGTAGTATATGAATGTTATGGAATATTATTGTTCTGTAAGAAATGACCAGCAGGATGAATACAGAGAGGACTGGCGAGACTTACATGAACTGATGCTAAGTGAAATGAGCAGAACCAGGAGATCATTATACACTTCGACAACGATGTTGTATGAGGACATATTTTGATGGAAGTGGATTTCTTTGACAAAGAGACCTGAGTTTCAATTGATAAATGATGGACAGAAGCAGCTACACCCAAAGAAAGAACACTGGGAAACGAATGTGAACTATTTGCATTTTTGTTTTTCTTCCCGGGTTATTTTTACCTTCTGAATCCAGTTCTCCCTGTGCAACAAGAGAAGTGTTCGGTTCTGCAAACATATATTGTATCTAGGATATACTGCAACATATCTAACATATATAAAACTGCTTGCCATCTAGGGGAGGGGGTGGAGGGAGGGAGGGGAAAAATCGGAACAGAAATGAGTGCAAGGGATAAAGTTGTAAAAAAATTACCCTGGCATGGATTCTGTCATTATAAAGTAATTATTAAATAAAAAATAAAAAAAAAGAAACATTCCTTAAGTGTCTTTGTTCAATCTTATCCAATGTGAGCCTTCCTTCCTCCTCCCTCTTCTCCCCCTCTCCTCCCAACACCCCCATTTCAGGGTTTCTTGGAAGAGACACTGGAGTGATTTGCTGTTTTCTTTTCTAGCTTATTTTTACAGATGAGGAAACTGAGGTAAACATGGTTGAGTGCTTTGCCCAGGGTTACACAGCTAGTAAATAGCCAGTAAGTATTTGAGGTGGAATTTGAACTCAGGTCTTTCTGATTCCAGACCCAGTATTCTATCCACTGCCCCATCTAGCGCTGGCGCTGAGATTAAAAGAAAGGTAAAAGTCCCTGTTCTCAAGTTTTACAGTCCGATGGGGAGGACAACATGCAAGCATTTTCAAACGAGCTATTTACAAGACAAACTGGACATGGTCAATGGAGGGAAGGTGCTACAATGAAGGGAGATTGGTTAAGGTTTCTTGTCAAAAGTGGGATTTTAGCTTAGACTTGAGAGAAGCCAGGTAAACTAGAATACAGAGATGAAAGGGAAGAGAATTCCTGGCCTCAGAGACAGTGAAAATGCCTGGATGGAGTGTTCAAAATCCCAAATCCAGTAGTCTGTGCTGCTTTTAGTCATAGGTTGGTTTTTTTTTTTTTTTTTCACTCAGTGTTTGGGTCTGTTCGATGCCTTTGCTAAGAGGGAGAGAGGAGGACCATTGGGTGCTAGAATTTTAGAATATTTGAAAGCCAGTGTGAGGGGCTTCTTACTGCTCACTTGAAAGTTCATTTCTCCAATGAATATAAACTGCTTGCATTTTTGTTTTTCTTCCCGGGTTATTTATATCTTCTGAATCCAATTCTCCCTGTGCAACAAGAGAACTGTTCGGTTCTGCAAACATATATTGTATCTAGGATATACTGTAACCTATTTAACATGTAAAGGACTCCTTGCCATCTGAGGGAGGGGGTGGAAGGAGGGAGGGGAAAAATCGGAACAGAAGTGAGTATAAGGGATAATGCTGTAAAAAATTACCCTGGTAATAGGTTCTGTCAATAAAAAGTTATAAAAAAAAAGAAAGTTCATTTCTCTTTATCCTACAGAAAGAACTCAGAGTATCCTTCTTTATGCCAAACATGCAATATTTTTTACATTAATTTAAATTCTAAAATTATCCTCTATACCATATCCAGATAACTATTTCTTTTTTTTAATATATTTTTTATTATAGCTTTTTTTTAATACAAAACATATGCACGGGTAATTTTTCAACACTGACCTTTGCAAAAACTTCCATTTCAACTTTTCCCCTCCTTCCCTCCACTCCCTCCCCTAGATGGCAGGCAGTTCCATACATGTTAAATTTATTAAAGTATATGTTAAATACAATATATGTATACATATTTATACAGTTCAGATAACTATTTCTTACAACAAAGATTTTGAAAGAAAAAGATCAAGTCATTAGTCCCAATCATCACACCAATTATGTCTAATAGGAGATAAAATATTTCATATCTTTAATTTCCTATTGCTCTTAAAGTATGTGTGTGTGTAGGGAAAGGAAAGGAATTCCATTTTCTTGAATCCTGCAAGGAGTTTTCATAATTGTACATCCATTCAGTTTTGTTTTTAATATTCTTTCCATTTACATTGTATTTATTACTTTCCAGATTTGTAAAACCATAAAGGGTGAGAGCCAGGCTATAAGCCAAATCTTGATGAAACAGAATATAAGAGCTGAAAGGGGCCCTACACTTTAGAATTTCAAAGGGAACTGAAGTGGGAGCTCCTGGGCCTTAGAAATCCTCTGAGACAATCAACAGATAAAAAAAATGGATCCAAAAAGGGAAGTGATTTATCCAAATCACAGAACTAATATATGGTAGAGCTGAAGCATGATCTTCTTACTCCAAATCCAGAGATCTGATCATTACTAGGCTGCTTTTCTATTCTTCCTAATATACCATGCAGTCTCCTTTCTGAGAGAGCAGCTAAATTCTCATGGATATAGGAGTATAAAGAAGGGGCCTATATTAGGTAGTGTATGTCAGATGGAATGTTATAATTACAAAAAAGCACTAGATTTGGAGTCAGAAGAGGAGTTAAAATTTTGGTTCTATCATTTAATTACTTGTGTGATCTTGGAAAATTTCACATAATTTCTTTAAATCTCAATTTTCTCTTTGCTAAATGAAATTGGGACTAGAATCCTCTCAGATTATGCTGTTCTACAATTCTATTACCAAACGGTAGTGTTCAAAAGAATGTCAGGGCTGGGTCCAAACAGGCTTCTGTTTGTCAGTGCTAAGGACTGACTTCAGGTATTGAGCACTGGTCTCCCCACACTCCTTCCTTCAAAGCTCAGAATATGTCTGGTGTGACTTGTGGTTCATGACCACCTCCTACAAGCTCTAGGTTCATATGGACCAGGGGCTAATTTTAAAATTTGTCCTTGGCTCATCTGCCCCTACAAAATTTACTCTTGGAAATCTCCAAATATAGTCTGTGCATGGTTCCTGTCTAGGTTTTCACATGTAGCAGGGATAGATTTGGAGAGCTGTCATAATCATGTGGGAACTTAGAGCAGTATGAGAACAACAAGATGGCACCGGGAATTTCAGCACAGACCAGAGGATACAGATGATACTGGCATCAGCTGTGAAATTGTGTTGTGAGACCAGCAAGAGGAGTAGCAACCTCTGGAGTTCTTTCCCTAGTTTTTTCCAAGCACTTGCTGGGTCACTTTCTTCTCTTATTCTAATCACTATGCCCAGGGGATTTGAGGGTGGAAAATAAGAGGATCAGAAGGGACCCTATTTCTATTTTATAATCATCTTCCTATGTATCAGTAAGTATCATGGCCAATAAAAAGTAAATTGAGGTTATTTGGTTGGTTACAGTGTTTTTCTTCTGTGGAGTAGGGCCTAAGAACAGAGTTGAGAGATTTTCCTATTTCTGTAATTTTTTTTTTTTTTTTTACTATATTCTGGCATTATTCTGGACTTTTATTATAAAGAATCTGGGGCTAGCCTCGCTGCTTGGAGGCTCAGGAAAACTCTGCACAATGGAGGAGTGGGGTATTGTTTAAGTTCCCTCTGTAGCATTTAGGGGGGGAAATCCATATACACACAATATCATTGAACAGAGCTCCTAGATTGGTGATTGTTAGCTGGCACTGCTGGTGCTATATATGATACTTTCTAGCAGGTTAATTAATTCTACATAGAGGCAGCTGGATGATAAAGTGGATAAAGTACTTAGTCTGAAGTAAGGAGGACCTAAATTCAAATCTGGCTTTAGATACTTACTAGTATCTGGCCAAGTTACTTAATCTTATTTGACTTGATTTTCCCATCTGCAAAATGATCTGAAGAAGGAAATGGCAAACCATACTAGTATCTTTGCCAAGAAAATCCCAAACAAGATCACAGGGAGTCCGATACAATTCTGCACAGGATGCAGAAAGCAGAGCAAACTCAGTGTGGATGGATAAAAATTTGGCAACATTGCTAAATGTACTTCTGGTCCATAATACCTATTACATGCTAGTGTTGACATATATGGTTGTAAAGGATTGAAACTCTGGAGAAGTATACTTGAAACAAGGTGTTAACTCAGTAGAATTGATGAGATAATGGTTCTCTAATATACGTATACTTAATACTTAGCAGGATGATGTAATGGTTCTCTAAGTTCACATATAATCAGTGTGCTGTGTGTAATTACAATAAGGTATATAAGGGCTGAGAAGGACTGGAAGACAGACATTCTATCTTTGACCAGCCTCATGGTGGCTCTCCTGCCTTCATCACTTCTCCACTAAGACCGAGGACTCGAGCTGATCCTGAGGTCCTCCAGAAAGCTAGCCCAAACATTACATATGATCCTCAGCTCCTCTTTAAGCTCTTAGGTAGTGTTCAGCCTACAGAAATGGCAGAATGCACATAAATTGCAATTTTCTATTAATAAGGCATTGAATTTGGAGTTTCCAGGAAGACAATACTTTGATATTCCAGTGTATTTCTAGATTTTCTATCATATATAATACAATCCCTTCTAGACTCACAAAGTGCTGTTTTATGAGGAAACATACTTTGAGGCTATTCCTAGCATGACTGTACTGTCTAAATAATGCACAGTAATATCAAATCTTTTCCCCCCTCATTACATCTCATGTTATAGGGCTACCTGGGCAACCTTCTTCCTTTACGATGTATGCGTCTTAGGAAAATGCCTTTTCTCCATAGACATCAGGTCCCTTAACTCTCAAAGTCAGGATTACTTGTGAGACAATGCTGAAGGTTTTCCTTGCCTCCCAATTTTCCCTTTTCTGCTAGAAAGGTAGACTCTGGGATCAAGGTATCTAGAATATTTAAATATATCTTCTTTTGCACAGGAGGTTGAGCTTCGGTAGCATTGCTCATGAGCTTTCTTTTCAGGTAACCTAGTCAAGTATATGCCTGTTTCTGAACTCTTCATATGCTAAATCCTGCCCTGTTTACTGCTATTTCTGGGAGATCAAATCTTGGATTAAAAATTTTGGTTGGGGAGGGATAGTTAAATTGTTGGTACTTGGGGTCCAAGATTTTCCTCTTCATTCACATAGAATCATGTGCATCTGCCCTATGAACCATTAATTGCTCCTGGTGAGAAGAAAAGGAGAAAGAAGTTCCCTATGCTCCCTAACCCCTTTCCAGGCTATGCTATAGAATAAAGGTATAAGGGAAAGGTAGAAGAAAAGGCTTTCTTTTAAAAAGCCACATAGTAGCCACAGATTGGTGGCTACTATGATAAGAACACAGTCTTCTAAGAATTCTAGTTGACCAAATCATCTTGATGTCAGTACTAATGATAGAAAATTAATCAGAAGTTATCTGCCCTCTTAATATAGTGTCAATATGGATGTCAACATTCCCCATAGGCAGGTACCTTTATAACATAGACTGAGCCAATTGGAGGGAAATCCCCTAACAATTTCCCCATCTCAGTTAAATATTTACTGTCTTAACACATCAAACTGGTGCACTTTTGAACACATTTGGTCAACATCCCCTATTCTGAAGAGCTCCCTGGGGACCTGAAAGAAGACTAAATTGTTATCCTCTTCCTGACTGTCGCTGTCAGTGTTTTGTACTGAATCCTAGCAATGTCCGGAAGTATTTCAGCACTGTCCATTGACACACATTTCAAAGTAACCATCTTTTGTGTGATTCCAGACTTCCTAGGCTGAGTAAATCTGGAGCTTTCACATACTCCCAAATACATACTGATACAAATTCAACAAAGTTTTTTTTTTTTTTTTAACAAATTTTCTACTGTTTCACACCTTCAAGAGTGTTTGTCAGAGTCTATCCCAATTCACCACAATAACGAACAGGAAAAAAAGTTTTAAAAAACCCCTAATTTCTAAAAGTAGCAAAAAAAAAAAAAAAAAAAAGCAAAAACCTCAAAGCTAAGCTTTCATTTGCAGAGGTAAAACCCTCAGGTAAACTCCACATATTTACTTGTGTAGTGAGTCTTTGGAGTTTTTGTCTTAGTTACCTGAATTCATGCCACAAGGATAGGAAAGCAATCCAGACCTAAAACCCCCAAATTAACCTATTTGACCTACATGCCAGGGCAAGTAGTTTAGCTCCAAAAAGAACCTGCTCAAACATTCATATGGTTGAATCCTTAAGATATATAGCATCTCCCCCAAAGAAATTTGAAACATCTCACCAGAGATAAAAGACAACTTCTTTTCCTTTGTAGAAGTGGGGCTCACAAGTATTAAACATTAAAATAATATCAGGATTTTTCAGGGTTTTTTTTAGATATCTTAATTGGTTTTACTGAATTTTAAAATATTTTTCCTCTTAAGTTTTTTGTTGTTGTAAGGGATGACTCTCTAGGAGGAATAGTTTGGAGGCAGAATGTGAGATTTTTTTTATGTATGTCTGCGTATATATTTGTGTGTGTATGTATATATGTCTCCCTCTCTCTCTATATATCTTATATACATTCTCTCTATATACATATATCTTATATACATCTATCTATATTCTATATACATACATATCTTATATACACATATATATCTTCTATACATTCTCACAAAAAATCCCTTCCTCATATTGAGGACATTTTAAAAATAGGTTTTAATTGAGATCTTTTACTTTTACATTGATTTAATTTCCCTTCTGTGAACTCCCCACCAGAAAGAAATTCTATAACAAAGAATTTTTTAAAGAGGAAGAGAAGAAAATCAGGAAAATCAATCAATACATCACAAACATTTGACATTATATGCAATGTTTCACATCCATGGGCTTCCTTCTCACCTCTGCTAAGAAAGGGGAGAAGGTAGTATTAAAGTGGACTTTTTAATCCTAAATAAGATAGAGGTCTGGAAAAGTTGCTTCTGGAGAGAAGAAAGTAAATAAACAGATTAAATGCCTGTGGACTTTACTTAGCTGGTAGTCTGCTTTATAGTCCCAAAAAACTTAGATCATGGAGACAAGACTCATCTGGAGAGAAAAGCTATACACATCTAAGAGTGACAATTAGCAGAAGTAACCCCCTACAGAGAGAAAACAGTTAAAAGTTTTTTTTTTTTTAAATCTAGTTCCATAATTGCCTGTGGAAGGGCCTACTTCCCTCACAAAAAAGAGCTAAAACTTAAATTCTTAGTTTCTAAGCCAAAGGGATTTTGAATGAAATAGGAAAGTAAGAAAAATAGCATTATGTCCCCTATAAACTTGTACCACACTCTTACACACATAAAAACACCCCACCAGTGGGAAGAGAACATTTGCCTAAAGAACATTCATAAAAAGACAAAAATTCTAGAGCATATGTGTGGATGAGAAACAACTCACACTTCTGATTTTATAGTCACCAATGGCTTGGTGCACAGAATTGCTCCTTCTCAGTCTGCTCTAAGCTGATCTCACAAGGTGTATAGTGTCTGACTAATAAAGAGTTTTTCTCCTCAGTTTTCCTTGACACTTAGCTCAAGCATTTCTTCTACCTGAAGTTTTTCATTATATGTATAAATATACATATACACACATTAAAATACAGGGTAGCTAGGTGGCCCAGTGGATAGAATGCCAGGCCTTAGGTCACGAAGACTCATCTTCCTGAGTTCAAATCCAGACTCAGAAACTTATTAGCTGAGTGATTCTGGGCAAGTCACTTCATCCTGTTTATCTCAGTTTCCTCATTTATAAAATGAGCTGGAGAAGGAAAAGCAAACCATTCCAATATCTTTGCCAAGAAAATCCCAAATGAGGTCATGAGGAGTTGAACATGACTTAAACAACTGAATAACGATGAAATATATGTCATTATATATGTATGTGGACTATGAACACATGAATTGTCACTATATAAACATAGATGTGTACACATATATAAAATATATAATATATAATAAAGTGTCATTATATAAAATACTTTATGTAAATATATAATACATATAAAGAAATACATGTCATTATATACAAATGTTTGTATACATGTACACATATAATGAAATATATACTCTTGTATATGTGTTGTATAAATGCATACACATATGTAATAACATATACACACACATATAATGAAATAGATGCCCTTTATATATATTGTATCACTATACACATATATAATAAAATGTATACACACAAAAGAAAACACACCACCAACATACATGTATATATGTGTAAGTATGGACATGCATGTGATACACATATCAGTGTATACACATGTGGGTGTGCTTCCATTATGGCAGAGCCTGTGTCATTATGTTTATACGTGTGTATAAGTGTGGGTATATATACATGCATAATTAATTATGTGTCTGTGTATGTATATATATACACACACTAAATTTACATGGCAGGGGTGTGTGTAATGGTGGTGGGTAGGGAGTAGTGAGAAGAATGCTGGATATAGAATGAGCAGATCTGACTTTTAGTCTTGGGTCTTGCTCACTCTCTGTATGACCTTGAGCAAGTCACTTAACTTAATCTATAAAATGAGGGATTTGGATAAGGTAACTTGGACTTCTCTTTTATCTCTCAATCTGACTATCAGCCCATATAAAAATACTTATGGTGGGTCATGAATCAGAATTTTTTGTTTGTTTTTAGTTAGTGCACACTACAAAGTATCTTGAATGGGAGGTAGATTTCTTTGGGGTTTCATGTACCAGAATTACTCATTCTTTGATTTCCCCAAACCTATCTATATGCCTTGCATATAGAAGAAACTTAATAAATGTTTGTGGAATTGAATGGAATACAATCTTTTTAAAAAATACCTTTTTTTTTTTGACACAGTAGATATATTCGAATAAACATTGACGTACAAATACCCCCAAAAGTTAAGCAAAAATGTTCAATATAGTGATTGGGACAAATTATAAACTTGGCATTTTTCAGTTTTGAAGTTTACCATTTTAAAAAAAATACATTTTTATTAATACTTTATATATACACATATATATCACCAAAATTTTCCCCAGGATCTTTCCCTCCACCTGTTTTCCAGAGATTGATTCCTTATAAAGGATAATATTTTTTAAAGAAAAAAAAAGTCAAGAAAACTCATGAAATCATTGAAAAAAATCTGAAAATATATACATCGGCATTTCCCACTTCTGTAAAGGTATGATTGAGTGTATCTTCTCATAGCTCTTTAAAAAATTTTTTTGGAGCAAAATTTGCTCTTAATAATTTTGTAACATTCACTTTAGATTTTTTTGGGGGGGAGTGATTCTTTTAAATTTTTATAATCATCATGCAAATTGTTTTTTTAGCTGTTCACTCTATTGCTCTCTCTCTCTCTCTATATATATATATCTTCACATAGAAGAATCACATATAAATCTTTCTATGCTGCCTTGTGCTTATTATATTATATTCATCATTTTTAATAGCATAGTAATATTATAGTAATGTGATATGTATTGATATGCCAGAATTTGTTCAACTATTCCCCAATGGATATTTCTAAATTCTTTGATATTATAAAAAGTGGGGTTTTTTTGTGTTATTTTAAATATTTTGCTATACATGAGGACTTTTTGTCAATGACTTCCTTAGGATATAAGCCTAATAGTAAACTGTCTGGATCAAAGGGCAGGAACTTTTCAGTCACTTTATTTGAATAATTCCAAATTACTTTCCAGAATACCTGTAATGAATTACAATTCCACTAATGTGTTTATCTTCCCTACCAACCACATTACAAATGACTTTTTTTTTCTGTAGGTTTAGTATTTATAACAGAAAGAAATATAACAACTAATTACCAAAGAAAGGATATGTTCTTTAATAATTTGGAACCATATTTGTTCTTTGTATTTAACTGGAAATTTTGGTATTGTCTTCATTTACACAGTTGCAGTCATTAAAACATGTTTTTGTTATCTATTATCTTTATATTACATCAGTTCAGACAATTCTTCCAAAGATTCTTTGAATATTTCATATTTGTTGTTGCTTATAGAACAATAATGTAGAAAAGAATTATTGGGGCAGCTAGTGGGTAGAGCACAGCCCTGAAGTCAGGAGGACCTGAGTTCAAATGTGACCTCAGATACTTAACATTTCTTAGCTGTGGGACCCTGGGCAAGTCACTTAACTCCAATTGTCTCAGCAGAAAAAAGAAATAAAAGAATTGTTATCAAAGACTTCAAAGCATAGAGGCTTATAAAATTAATTATAAAATAAATGCTTATAAAATTCTCAGATAACATATATTTGGAAGGGGTAGTTAATGAGTTGAATGATAGAATTAAGATCCACCCTCTTCATCCTCCGAAAAAGCTCAACAGGCAAAAATGCCCTCCTCAAAGTTACCAGTGACCACACAGTGGCCTTTTCTGAGTTTTCTGCATCTCTCTGAGCCAAGTGACACTGTTGACCATATATATCTTCTTGGAGAGGAGCCAGCTCCACATGACCTATCCAACTAAGGTGCTATCCTTTTCAAAGAGTCAGCCAGAGTGAGTCATTCATCACTGATGCCACAGCCTTGAATTAACTTAATGAGGTTCCTCCAGAAAAAGAAAGGTCATCAAGGCTTTGTAGTTCATAAGCTGGGAGTTTCCTTGGCCATGTTCCTTTCTATACACATGTACCACTTCCACTGTACTGACAAAAAATATTGATGTCTTTAGTCTTTTTTTTGCATTACATGGTTTTCCCAGTATAATTCCTACTCTTCCCTCCAAAGAGTACTTCAAAATAAGAAATAACATTTTAAAGTTAAAAAGAAGGAAAAGAAAAATCAATATAACTGTTTATTACATTGAAAAGGTCTGAACATATATAAAATGTTCAACACCTGTAGACCTGCAAACCTTTGCAAAGGGATTTGGTAAGAATGTCTTCTCATTTTTTTTTCTTTAAAGTCATGCTTACTTTTTATAATTTTACATTAACTTTTGATTTTTTTTGTTGTGGTTGTTCTGTTTATTTCATTGAAATAATTGTGTATATTGTTTTTTTGGCTTTTCTTACTTCACTCTGCATCAGTTCATGTAGATCTTTCCATGCTTCTCTCTATTTATCACATCCACTTTTTCTTATAGCATAGTGATATTGCATTATGTTTATGTATCACAGTTTGTTTAGCATTCCCCAATCCATAAATATTTATTTTATTTCCAATTTTTTACTACTATAAAAATGATAATATGATTTTTTGTAGTTGTTCTTTCTGTTTACTCTATGAAATAATTGTGTATTTTGTTTTCTTGGATTTTCTTGCTTCACTCTGTATCAGTTCATGTAGATCTTTCCATGCTTTTCTGTATTTATCACTTCCATTTTTTCTTATAGCACAGTAATATTGCATTATGTTGATCACAATTTGTTCAGTCATTTCCCAATCTGTATTTACTTTATTTCCAATTTTTGCTACTATAAAAAATGCTACTATGAATATTTTAGAGTGTATAAAGATTTTCTTCTTATCCATTGCCTTCTTGGAGTATAAACCTAATAATAAGGGATATTACCTAATAAGGGAATCTTTACCTTTAGCCATTTTATTTGCATAGTTCCAAATTGTTTTCCAAATGATTGTACTGATTCCCAACTCTGCCAAAAATGCTCCAGTGTGCCTATCTTCTTACAACCTCTCCAACATCGAGTATTCCCCTCCCCCTAATCTTTTTTTGGTTATTTTCCCCCTAATTTTCAGGGTGAATTTTCAAGTGAAACCTCAAGTTTGTTTTAATTTGTGCTTTTCTTAAATTATTAATTTGGAGCATACTGTCATGTGGCTATTAGTGGTTTCCAATTCTTCTTTTAAGAACTGTTTGTTTATATCTTTTGACCACTTATCTATGAATGACTTTTGGTATCACACATATACACACATGCATATACACACAACATACACATGCACATGTTTTACATACAAGATAAATTTGATGCAGATTTTAAAAAACCATTCCACTCTTCTCTTTTTATTTTAGTTTTTAATCCAAATTATCTACTTTATCTTTGTGATTGTTTTTATTTGGTTTAGACTACATCTTCTAGAGAGCCACCTACATTTAGAGAGAGGACTATGGGATCTGAATGTGGATCACAACATAGCATTTTCACCTTTTTTGTTGTTGTTTGTTTGCTCTTTGTTTTCTTTCTCATTTTTTTCCTTTTTGATCTGATTTTTCTTGTGCAACGTAATAATTGTGGAAATATGTAAAGGAAAATTGCACTATGCAATTCCTTTGATTTTACATATATTGGATTACTTGTAGTCTAAGGGAAGAGATGGGAAAAAACAGGGAGAAAAAATTTGGAACACAAGGTTTTTGCAAGAGCGAATGTTGAAAACTATCTAATGCATATATATATATATATAAAGAATGCATCTCCTGTTAGTATGAACTGCCATAGGTAAGCCAAGCCAATTTAATAAAAATGACAATTCTATAAATTTAATTTACTTATTCAATGCCATACCAATTAAACTATTAAAGAATTATTTTATAGAACTAGAGGAAATAATAAAATCTATTTGGAAGAACAATAAGTTAAGAGCATCAAGAGAATTGATGAAAAAATATGAAAGAAGGAAGTTTAACAGTATCTGATTCCAAACTATATTACAAATTATGAATACAATCTGGAACTGGCTAAGAAATAAAGTTGTGGATCAATGAAATAGATTAGATACTTACACAATACATAGGACTTTAAAACTATAGTAATCTAATGTTTGATAAACCTAAAAATTCAAGATTTGGAGGTAAGAACTTATTTAATTAAATTTCTCAGAAAATTAGAAAGCATTTGGAAGAAACCAAACATAAGCCAATATCTCACACACCATATATCAAGTTAAGATCTAAATGGATAAATGAGTTAGGCATGCAAGGTGATATCATAAGTAAAATTAGGGAAGCATGGGAAAATGTGCCTCTTAGATCTATGGGTAAGAGAAGAGTTTATGACCAAACAAGAAGTAGAGAGACAGACAGGTACTAAAACAGATAATTTTGAATACATGAAATTAGAAAGTTTTGCACAAACAAAACTAATGCATAAATAATTAAAAAGAAAACAGAAAACTGGGGAAAATTTTTATAGCAAGTTTCTCTGATAAAAGCCTCATTTCTCAAACATATAGGGAACTGAGACAAATTTGTGAAAATATGACCCATTTCTGAGGTGATAAATGGTCAAAGGATATGAACAGCAAGTTTTCAGAAAAAGAAATCAAAGTTATCAATAATCATGTGAAAAAAATTCTAAGTCACTATTGATTAGAGAACTATTAATTAAACAACTCAGAGATTCCACCCCACACCTATCAGATTGGTTATTACGAGAGAAAAGGAAAATGACAGATACTGGAGAGGATGTGGAAAAATTGGGATTATTAATGCACTGTTGGAGGATTTGTGAGCTAGCCCAACCATTCTGGGGAACAATTTGAAACTACTCACTAAAATGAGCAGAACCAAGCGATCATTATATACTTCAACAACAATACTATATGATGATCAATTCTGAGGACCTGGCCATCTTTAGCAATGAGATGAACCAAATCAGTTCTAATGGAGTAGTAATGAACTGAACCAGCTACACCCAGTGAAAGAACTCTGGGAGATGACTAAGAACCTACATCGAATTCCCAATCTTTATATTTTTGCCCACCTGCATTTTTGATTTCCTTCACAGGCTAACTGTACAATATTATGGAGTCTGATTCTTTTTGTACAGCAAAATAATGGTTTGGACATGTATACTTATTTTGTATTTAATTTATCCTTTAATATATTTAACATGTATTGATCATCCTGCCATCTAGGGGAGGGGGTGGGAGGAAGGAGGGAAAAATTGGAACAAAAGGTTTGGCAATTGTCAATGCTGTAAAATTACCCATGCATATAACTTGTAAATAAAAAGCTATTAAAATAAACAAATAAAAAATAAAAAAAGAAACTACTCACTAATGGTTATCAGACTGTGAATACCCTTTGATCCAGTAATAATGACTAATAGGTTTGTATCCCAAAGACACTAAAGATAGGGGAAAAGGACCAGTTATATAAAAATATTTATAGCAACTATTTTCATGGTGACAAAGAATTGAAAACTGATGGAATGCCCATCAATTGGAGAATGGTTAAACAAGTTGTAGTATATGATTATGATAGAATATTGTGCTGTCAGGATTAGCAAGATGGTTTCAGAAAAAAACTGGGATGAATTATATTAAATGATACAAAGTCAAGTGAGCAGAACCCAAACATTGTATACAGCAACAGCATATTTGTAATGATTAAATGTAAAAACTACTCTGATCAGGACAATGATCTAAGATAATTCAAAGGTCTCAGGATGAAAAATGCTATCTATCTCCATAGAGAGAACTGGTGAACTTTGAATACAGATTGAAGGCTGCTTCCTACTTTTTTGTGTGAGTGTGTTTTCTTTTGCAGCATGGCTAATGTGAAAATGTTCTGCACGATTTCTCATATATAATCTATATCATATTGCTTGTTTTCTCAAAGGATGGAAAAGAGGAGAGAGGAAGAAAATTTGGAATTCAAAATTCAAAAAAAAATATTTTTTTACATGTTATTGGGAAATGGTGCATCTCTTATCCATAGCTATGAGATGTATGTAATCTGCTTCTTTTCTGTTTTTTATTGTATTCTGTTGTAATACTATTTCTATTTTTATTATTTAATATTAAGTTCTTATATCCATTGAAATGTATTGCATTACACTGTATAAGGTATTAAGTTAAGTGTAATTTCTTTCAGATTGCTTTCTAGCTTTCCTATGAGTTTTTATCAAACAGGGAATTCTTTCCTAATTAATTTATGTTCTTAGTTAAGTGTATTGGTTTGTGTGTTGTTTTTGATACTCCCTTGATCTCTCTCTCTCTCTATTTCCTAATACCAGATAGTTTTGATAATTGTTGCTTTATTATATAATTGAGGTCTGGAAGGGCTAGTTCCCTATTATCCCTATAGCTTTTCATTATTTTTCTTTATTTTATTTTTATTTCTTCTATCTTTTATTTTTTTCAAATTAATTTAAGTATCTCCTTTGACAATTTGATTGGTATAGCCTTAAAACTATAAATAAACTTTGGTAACTTAGCTATTTTTATTATATTTGCATATTCCTTAAGCTATTTAAGCTATTTTTTAAAAGAACACTTCAAAAATTATATTTCATTTTCTTTTTAGTTCCAAATTCTTATATATTTCAATCTGCACTCTGAGTCTATTGGTTCTTTATTTGGAGGCATATAGCATGTTTTTTCATGAGTCCTTGCAATTGTGGTTGGTCATTGTAGTGTTCAGAATTACTAGGTCTTTCAAAGCTGATTATCTTTACAATATTGCTGTTACTATGTGAATTGTTCTCTTTCTGCTCACTTTATTCTGTCAGTTCATACAAGACATCTCAGGTTTTTCTGAAACTATCCCCTTTACAATTTCTTATAACACAATAGTAGTGCATCATGTTCATATATTGTAATTTGTTCAGCCATTCCCTTCAATTTGTTTTTAATTTTTTAATTTATTATTATTTTTTTTCTGAGGCAATTGGGGTTAAGGGACTTGCCCAGAGTCACATAGGTAGGCAGTATTAAGTGTCTGAGACCAGATTTGAACTCAGATGACTTCAGGGCTGTCAATTTCTGTTTGTTTTTTTGTTTTTTTTGCCATCACAAAAAGAGCTGTTATAACTATTTTTATATATATGAGTCTTTTTCTTTCCTTGATTTCTTTGGGAGAATAGATCTAGTAGCGACATTGTATAGTAGAGGATATGTACAGTTTAATAGCTTTTTGGACCTAGTTCCAAATTGTTTTCCAGAATGGCTAGACTAGTTCACAACTATCACCACATTAGTGTGCCTATTTACTCACATCCCCTCCAGAGTTTTTCATTTTCCTTTTTTGTGGTCCTTAGACAATTTAATGAGTGTGAGGTGATATCTCAGAGTTGTTTAAATTTTTATTTCAATAATAATAATAAGAGATTTAGAGCATTATAAAAATATATAGCTACTGATAGCTTTGGGTTTCTTCTCTGCAAACTATCTATTCATATCCTATGACCATCTGTCAGTTGGGGAATGGCTTTATTCTTATAAATTTGACTTAGTTCTTTAGATATTTTAGAAGTAAGGCCTTTATTAGAGAAACTTGCTACAATTTTTTTTCTCCAGTTTACTACTACTTTTCTTCTAATTTTAGTTTCATTGATTTTCTTTGTGTAAAAAGCTTTAAAATTTTATGGGATCAAAATTATCCATTTTAATTTAAGGAACACTTTAAAATTGAATTCCTATAAGTATTTTGTATGCTTGGATAGATTGATTCCCAGATATTTTATGCGTTGCATAGTCATTTAGAATAGGTTTTCCCTTTCTATGACTGCCTACTGGATTCTGTTATTATATAGAGACACTTTCCATTTTTGAGAGTTTATTTTTGTAACCTGTACCTTGTTGAAGCTATTATTTTAATTAGTATTTTTGCTGATTCCTTAGGATTTTCTAAGCAAATCATAATGTTACCAGCAAATAAGAATAATTTTGCTTCCTCTTTATCTATTTTTACAACTTTAATTTTTTTATATTACTCTTGGTAGAGTTTCAGAAACTGTATCAAATAATAGTGCAGAAAGCACATTTCTATATATTACCATATTTCATTTAAACATTTCTCTATGTAACTAACAAAATCCAGATGAAAGAGATAAAAAATAAATTCTAATTAACATAACCATAGATTTGTAAAATATTTATAAGTCTATGTGCCAAGACATCCATACAGGAACTATACGAACACAATTATAAAGCACTTCACACAAATTAAGACAGTTCTAAATAATTGGAGAAATGGATAGATCAGGCCAATATAATAAAAAATTACAATAATACCTAAATTATTCAATGACAATCAAATTATCAAAGAATTACTTTATTGAGCTAGGGGAAAAAACTCATTTGGAGGAACAAAAAAAAGTGTCAGAGGAATAAATGGGGAAAAAATGCAAAGGGAGGGAGGAGTCTACCAGATCTCACACTATACTACAATACTATAACCACAAAGCCAACTTGGTACTGGATAAAAAAATAGGAAGATTTATTAGTGGAACAGATCAGGTACACAATATACAGTAATAGTGAGAACAGTTGTTCTTTTTTTTACTCCTATATTTATTAGGAAAGTTTCTGGTGTAGTTCTATTGCATATGATATTAGATTTTGGTTTTAGATAGATAATTTCTTATAATTCTAAATTAAGACTATTTCTATATTTTGTGAGATTTTTTTAAAAAGCAAAAATGATTGCTGTACTTTATCAAAGTTTTTTTTTCTCTCTCATATATTGAGAAAACTGTGATTTGGGATGATTTTTGCCTTTTTAAAAAAATATAGCTAGGTTTAATTAATTCATTAATTCATAAAGAATCCACTGAAGTTACTCCATGTACTCAGATTCACCCTATTTGAAGTTATAATTCTATAAAATAGAGTAATTAGTTCTAGCCCAATGGAAATATGCAGTGTAAATTCAAATACATGATCATTTAAGGGAATTTATTATTTGAATTAATCAGAACATAGATATGTGATTATTTTTTCTTAATGTTGAATAATACTTATATCCCTGGTTTAAATCCATCTAGATCGTGATGAATAATTTTGCATATAAATCACTGTAATCTTTTTGACAGGATTTCATTTAACTTTTTAAAAATTCATTAATTATATAGGTCGATAGCTTTCCTTGTATATTTCATCCTTCCCAGCTTCATGACTGTTTCAAAAAAGGAATGATTGGGTATTTCTCAGTTTTTGAGAACAATTTATGTACAATTATACTGCCAGCTATTTCTGCTGTGCTTTTCATAAATTCTGCTTTCATAATTCTTTTAACCTATTCAGGAATAACCTGTTATAGTCCTATACTCTTTTAGGAATTCACAGGGTTCTTTGACTTATCAGATATAAATTTTTCTTTGTTTTCAATATTGATTCAAATTTATCTGGACTCTTTTAGTTGATCTTGATGACCATATTTCTGTTATTAATGTCTTCCCTTTTGATTTATCTGCTAATGTTCTAGGTCTTTAATTGAGTTTTTCCCCTCTTAAATATCTGATAATTTTGGTCTTCTATATTTCTATTGCTCACTTTTGGACTCCTTCCCTTTTAATGATAGTTTCCCTGATGTCTGGACCTCAAAGATCTATCAGTCTCTTCCCACATCAGGTAATTCATTTTTCATTGATTTCAGTCTCTGTCTCAAGTCACAGAACTGAGCCAAGCATCATGCTGTGTTCTTTCTCTCAGGCTTGGAGTGTCACACATTGCATGTATGACTTTTGTTGAACTCTATTGTAGCACTGAAAACTGCATGGTCCTGAGCTCAAAATGCTTTTTGTTTTTTTATGACAGAGGGGGAGAGGAGTAGGAAATGTTTGTAAAACTGAATTATGTTGTAAATCTTTGGATATGCTTATATAGCCCTGTTTGAATATAGTGAGGGGATATTGAGTGAGGGCATTAGGAGTTAGGGATTAGCCTTCTTTAATTATTGAATTGCTGCCTCTTTAGGGTTCTTGGTGATTTAGACCACAGAGGCAGCTGAAATAGTTTTATTTCTTGTATTATTTATTCTTAAATCCTATTTTGGAGAGGTTTGAGAGGGCTATGAGCATTGGATAAAATGTCAAGTTAATTAGTTAAATGACCCAGAAATCTACTCTTATAATCTAAATTTATGTCCACTTTTCCCTTCATGGACTCTATATTTGTGGGAGATGATGTCTCAAATTTGGTGGATAATGCTTTGCAACTACAACTTTTGTTATATTTAAACAAATGTCATTGTTAAAGAACTGAGTCTACTGATTTTTTTTTTTTTAAAGGGAAACAAACCATTGGGAGTTCATAAGATTCAATAGTAGGATAGTACTGCAGGGTTACCCTTAGAACTCTGAGTAGCAGCTACCCTAGAGGAACCCAATTTGCCAAAACCAGAGGTGAGCCCTGTAGGAAGTCTACTCTGCATAATGGGTCCAAGACAAGTGAGGAGATAGTCCTGCTATTCTCCATGATTATCAGACCACTTCTATAGTGCTGTGGTCAGTTCTAGATGCTTCATTTTAGGAAAGACATTTGAAATGTGTCCAGAAGAGAGTAACCAAGATGGAAAGAGAATTTAAAGCTGCAATGAATGAGGATAGGATAAAGGAATTATGAGTATTTAGCCTGCTGAGTTAGTCATTCTAAGAGATAATTTAGGAGAGACATGAAAACACTCTGAAAACATTTGAAGTGCCTGATACTAGAAGTCAGAGCTAGGAGCAATGGATAGAAAGGTGGTAATGTAGATTTTCATTTCCTATAAGGAAAAACTTTCTAACAACTAGAATTCTGCTATAATGGAATGGACTGAGGGAATGAATTCACAGGATGTCAAATTTAGACGGGATTTTTAAAAATCATCTCTTTATAAGTTTATAGATCTAGGACTGGAAGGAACTTTAGATTCTGACCCAATCCCTTTAAATATAAGGGAAACGAGTCTGGGGAAGGTTAAATGACTTGCCCAAAGTCACATTAGTTGAAGTATTAGAAGCCAAATCCTTGATGAGATTACAGAATTAGTGATTTATCTTCTCTATGATGCTATCTCCTTACTCTTTATTTTTACAGATGGGTGACAGAAACAAAGTAACTTTCCTAAAGTCTAGCAAGTAGCAGAACTAGAACTAAGTGTTATCCAAAAAGGATTAGAGGTAAAGACAGGGGCAGAAAGCTTCATCATTCTACCTGTCCTCCTCACTTAAACCCATCCATAATTCATGCTTCAGAGTAAGGTGTCCCAGAGATCCCATTCCTCTTACTCAATCTTTCTAGACAAACCTAACTTGGTCCTAATGATGGGCTGAATGAATTCCAGCAAAAGACTATGTCCCTGGTAGCAACCCAGTATCTGAGTGGGCTCTAGAGAGGAGCAAGTAAACCTTGCAGAATTATGTTGTACAGAGCGAGCTTATCCTGTACAGACACCTACTGTTAAACTATAGATTCAACTCCCAAGGTTATCTTGTATAAACAGGAAAGTAGACCACCAGTTGATTAACTAATATATATAATTAGCAGGGTTAGCATATTTTGCTTTGGGTCCTTTTCCATAAAAGATCCCATTTTCTTCCTTTTTAATTGTGTTTATTAAGAACTATGCTTGCTTGCTAAGTATAATAATAAAGCATTCCCCCTTAACCTGGAGATTATTTGAGCCTGTGAATTCATTCTGGATGACTTTTCACCTTTGTGACTTGTACCTTATCATGACTTGTTGGACCTCATCACTGCCTCTCCCAAGATGGCTGATATTTCCTTCTGTCAAATGTACACTGGCTTTGGGCCCTAAACTTGGGTCAGGGTCAGGGGGAGGGACTTCACCCTGTTCACTTTTTTTTACTCCAACTTTTCCCGTGGACCTTACCCCATCATATTGATCCAGGCATACAGACACCATGCATTTCTTACTGCTATTTGGAGCCCTATTGATGGGCCTGAGGCTGGCACTTATGGTAAGACAACCCTAATGGTGAATAAAATCTAGAAGACCTTGTAAAGAGGGAAAAGATTGGGATATATGTATTGTTTTCAGACTCTGGGAGAAGGGGATTATTCCAGGAGAGAAGGATAGGTTGGTTCTAGGAGAGATGAGAGTTGAGTTAAGGGTTCCTTTGGGGAGGGGAAGAGGAACTATGAACAAAAGATTTAGGGTAGTCCCAGGAGAAATCAAATAGGGACAGAGATAATTTCAGAGAGAATAGTTTGGGGGCTGGGTTAGAGGGTCCTAGGTGAAGGAGGAGGGGCTATATTATAGGACCCCAGTGTAAAGGAATCATGGTTTCAGGAAATTCCTAGGGGGAAACATTCCTTTTTGGCGTTGGGTCTCTGCATCTGCTCCTGAATCTGATTAGTTGTTGGCTGGGAAGGAAAGAGAACCAGAGTTCCCAACATGCCTTTCCCCTCACCTACTTTTTCCAGATGTCTAGTACCCCAGCACTGGGAAGGCTTCTGTTCTGGTCCCATTCCTATCTGAATATCCCTAGGCATCGAGTTTTTCTAGGAATACAAGGTGTCTCCTCAATACAAGGGAGACATAAGAAGTAAGATACAAAATGGCAGGATGGTAGAAACATAGTTAAACAGCAACCTGAAAAAGCTCCGGGGGTTTTAGTTCCCGGAAACTCAGTATGAGTCAACAGTGTGATATATTAGACTAGGAAGTTAATATGATCTGAGATTATTATAAGGTATTCAAAGTATTCTGAGATAAGGAGATAGCCCTGATCAAATGAAATATTTGTAAGGCACTTTGCAAATATTAAATAAATGCTAATAGTCTATTACAACTATTAATTATTAATGTAATCTGCCCTAATTAAACTACATCAGGAACAACATTGTAGATACTGGAACTATGTAGGGAGAAAAAGGTTAGGGGTGGAGACTAGTATATACATCTATCTTCAATTATTTGAGGAGCCACCACCTGAAAGGGTTAGATTTGTTTTAGCTCCAGGGAGTTAACTTAGAGCAAAGGGTAGAAATTGTTGAAACAAATTCAAATTTGAGATAAGATAGAGCTTCCCATCTGTTTGAGTCCTCTCAAAGTAGAATGAGGGTCTCTACGCAGTAAGTTCCCTCTCACTGAAGATTTTCTAGCAACATCTAGTGGACCATTTGTTAGATATATTATAGGGGGGACTTTGTTTAGGTATGAGTGGGACTAGACTACTGCTAAGTCCTCCTCTGACTCTGAAACTAGCCTGGGAATGAGGTGAAAGGGTTGGGCTCAGGTTCCCCACGCTGGACTTCCTGAACATGGGGTGAAGAGGTCAAGAATGGGAACTGAGAAGGATGAATCAGGGCTTAGAAAGAAAAAAAATGGGGAAGTTCAGGGTCCTGACCTAGGTGGTAGGGCTATACGTGAAGTGGATCTCTAAATGGGGCAAAGAAAAGACAAAAAAAGTATTTATGGGGAACACAATGAAAAGCGATTTAGGGGATAGTAGGTATCTAGAGGGGCAGGGCTAAGGTGCTACTACTTCTTCCCATCCTAATTTCTCATAGGCCCCACCCTGGAAAACTCCAAAAGAACCCATGACCATTGCAGGTGAGCCTTCTCAGCCGGACTTCTGGCCAAGTGGATGACGGTGGGGGGAGTTGGGAGTTCTAAGGAAAGACGATCCCTTCATTGGGAAAGGACAAAACGACAGTTTGGGATAGAGACCTAGGGCTGAGTTTGGCTGGTCAGGGACACTCTAGCCCCAGTCTTTGAGTGAAGGCCCTGGTCTGGAGGCGGTATGTAAATGAGTTGTTGCTATTATTGTAATTATGAGTGGGGAGGGTGGATGACTTCCTCAGCGGATGACTTCCTCAGCTCCCAACACCCACACCTCTCAGTTTCTTCTTAATGCCTTTTTCATTCCTAATGCCTCCCTCCCTCCCTCTCTTCTTTCTGGGTGTCCCACTCACCTCCCCCAACCTGGGTCACCGATTTGTGAAATGGCAAACACCAAGCACCTGCTTTGTGTAGGCAACTGGGGCAGGCACTGGGGGTGGGGTACACAATGCACAGAGAAGCAACATTAGGTCCCAGACTTAGGCACAATTATTACTAGTTATGTGAACATGGCCAAATCACTTAACCTTTCTAAGATATACTATTTCCTCATTTGTAGTTAGTTCATTCATCAATAAGCATTTATTGAGTGCCTATTATATGTTAGACAATAAATCAACAATAAGCATTTATTAAGGTTTTGCCATGTACTGTGCACTATGTTAGACAATGGATAATATTGTACTATCTTGGAGATGTGAGGAAAATATTTAAACTGCAAAGCACTGTAGAAATTGAAGTTTATATTATATGCAATCTGCTTTTCAAATATTTGGAGAATAGATGAAAAGGCAGTGAAGTACAGTGAGACCACACTACCTTTCCAGAGCCATCGGTCATCACTCAACTTTGTACAATAGAACCGAGTCAGCACTGATAGCCTAGATGGTGTATTATAAAGATTCTTTCCAGTTCTGACATCCAATATTGCAAGAGTTCTCCCGGCTCAAATATTTTATTTGGTGTAGGTCACGAAGAGTCGAACACTAGTCCCTTCTGACTCCATTCAGCAAATTCCAGTGGCTCCCAATTACTTCCAGAATGAAATCTATATGTCTATATCCATATATATCTATATATCTATATCTATATCTATCAATCTATCTATACCTCTTTGACTTTTAAAGCCTTTCATAACTTAGTCCCTTTCTATTCTTCTAGTCTTCATACACCTCTTATCCACATACTATGCGACCCAGACACAATGCTATTACTTGCCCAAGACATTCTATCTCCTGACAGGACATTTTCATTAGCTGTTTCCCTCTCACCACTTCCTGGCTTCCCCAACCCCCTCAGCATCCTTTAAATCTCAAATAAAATCCCACCTTCTACTAGAGACTGGACATTTTTTTTAAAGAGGTAATAAGGATTAAGTGACTTGCCCAAAATCATCAAATTTGAACTCAGGTCCTCCTGAGCTGAGACTCTATGCACTCCCCAATCCAGTTTCCTTAATCTTATTGCCTTCCTCAAGATTATTTCTAATTTATCTAGTGAGTGCATTGCATATATATGTGTATATCTATCTATCTATCTATCTCTATATATATACACACAACCATATATAGACATATATACAAATATATCTATGTCTATTTGTTTGCATGTTATCACCTCCTGTGACTGTGAGACTGTGAGCTCTTTGAGAACAGGGACTGATTTTAGTTTTTACATTTTTTAATATCCTCAATAACTTAATACAAGCCTAGCACAAGCACATTTTGTTAGTTCTTAACAATGCTTGTTGATTTGACTTTTGTCCTGTCCCACTAACTAGACTTTTAGCCTCTGGAGGGTAGGTTTGGGATCTTTTGAAGGCTTTTAGGGTTCATTTGGTGTTTGTGGGTTAATTACAGTCATTACCAGTGGGGATCCCTGTTACTTCCCCTTCCAGTATCGAGGCCAGCTGTACCATAAATGTATCAAGAGAGGCCGTCCAGGGCCCCATGCCTGGTAAGTTCCTGGCTTCCCTCCCCTTGTGAAGCTGCATCATGTTAAGTCACAGTATTCCACAGATCTCCCAAGTGAAAATATTATTCCAGTCAAATAAACTACCTTGTTTTCTTGTTAGAAAGATAGGGAAAAGTGCTGTTCATTAATTTGACACCATACTACTTTTGTGGCCTGGGGCTAATCTGAAGCAATTTCCTGATCTGTAAAACTGAGATGACATTTGTACTCCCTTCTTGCTGGATTATTCATCGTATAAAGATTTATAAATCTTTTAATTCTATAGAAGTGAGAAGGTATGGTTATCATCTTCCAGTTGGAAGGCACGATTTTGGGGGAGGTGGACCTTTGGGGGGTATACCATCTGGGCCTACAGAGCAGGGACAATTATTCCCTCTTTCTGTAGGTGTGCAACCACCAACAACTATGATCGGGATCAGCAGTGGGTCTATTGCTTGGAGTTCAAGAAAGTGAAAGGTACCTTGGTGGGGGGAGTACCTCCTTTCTAATCCCTACTCCTCTTTTTCCTCCCTTCCATTCTGAAGAATGGTTCTCAGAAAGTTCTGAGATATCTCCTCCATCCTACCCTCAAGCTTGGAATTTGGATCTAGCTCTGCTTTATGACTTCACTTCTCCAAAAAGGGCCCCAGGAGTAACTGTCTCCAATCTCAGTCCTTAGTTCCAGAGAAACTGCCGAGTTCTACTGTGGTCCTGATTTTATTCTTTACCACCCTCCCTCAACCCCTCTCTTTTCCTCACCTCTCCTAAGCAGCCATTCTGGATCCTCAGTGCTCATATGGAAGGGTCTTCTGTCCACAGATCACTGCAAGCATTATCCATGCCGGGAGGGAGGGACCTGCATCAACACTTTTCGTGGAGCCCACTGCCTCTGTGCCCCCCACCTCACTGGGCAGCACTGCCAAAAAGGTGCTAATGCATTTGAGGTCCACTCTGCTTGACTCTGGGCCTTGGGCTTCTGAACTCTCAATACAGTCACCCCCCCCCCACAGGGAGGGTGGTCTCCAGGTATGGGGAGGAGGTTCTACCTATGGGGGTCTCATCTATAAAATGGGCTGGAGAAGAAACCGGCAAACCAGTCCAGTGTCCTTGTCAAGAAAACACCAAACGGGATCATGAAGAGTAGTTTGAGACTGAATATCAACAACCTATTCTTAGCCAGTTTTCTTCTGCCTCCAGAGAAGTGCTACGAGCCTCAGCTTAGGCAGTTCTTCGATGAGAACGAGACATGGCTTCGTGCGGAGCCACAGAGAGTGGCCAAGTGCTGGTGTAAGGGCCCCACTGCTGACTGCAAGTGGCTGCCAAACAGCCAGGGTGAGGATTGGCCTGGAACAGCTACAGGGAGGCTGAAGTGGGGAGGATGGGGGAGGGATAAAGCCCCAAGTCCAAATACTTGATTGTGAGTTCTAGATAGACTGATTCACTTGCTATGACTTCCTGTTCATTGTGTCTGAAGCTCTTCACTTTCCCAGTTGTAAAATGGCATTTGACTATAGGGTTTCTAAAGGATCTTCCAACTGAAACTAATCTTATTTTCCAAGATTTCTTTTGAAAGGCCATTTATCTCTGACATTCCATATTCTAGATTCCATATTCTAGACCATATTCTCTTGGATCCCTTCTACTTCTGAATCTTTTATTTCAAGGTCCCTTCCAGTACTGTTGTGTTCTATGCTTTATTCTGTATTCTACAATCTAATCTGTTACTTCTAAGACTATCTTCTAAGTTCTGATGTTGTGTTCTATAATTTCCCTTTCACTTCTATATTGTAAAATGTCTTCTAGCTTTGACATATTTCTTGATCCTTATGGGTTTTTTTTTTAGCTCTAACGTTATTTGTACATCTCTAATATGCATTAAATTTCTTGCCCTCTCTAATGCTCTTTGTTCTAAGATTCCTTTAAATTTTTCTAAGGTTCTAACGGTTTCTTTGTTCTAAGACTCCAACATTCTAATAACCTTAGGCATCCTTCAGTCCAAATAGTTTGTTCTTTTTCTTGATCCCTTCTAGCTTTAAAAACCATATGTTCTATTTTTTCTTCTAGTTCCAAATGTCTTCTGTGTTCTGTGTTTTAGGGTCTCTTCCAGATATAAGGTTCAAAATTTTAAGAAATCTTGTATATGTGACACTATATTCTTCTGGCTCTAACAAAAGGTCCCTTCTAGCCCTGTATTCTAGGTTCTAAGGTCTTTCCCAACTTTTAACTTTTACATTTTATATTCTAAGATACTATCTACCTCTGAGGTTCTATGTTCTTGAATTGTTTCTAAATCTAACACTATATTCCAAAAGCCTTTCCAATTTTAGACATTCTCTGTTCAGTGAGACTGTGTTCTAGTCTGGCCATTGTGAAAATAAGACCTTTTTGAGGACTCTGGGGGTTGTTGGTAGGGGGAGGTGTTCAGGGTTGGAGAAGGCTATAACTTACTTTCTCCTAAAACATTATACTGAACTCTGTCCTCTTCCCAGTCTGCTTGGATAACCCTTGTCTCCACGGAGGGAAGTGCTTGGAGGCAGAGGGCCAGTCTGTCTGCCATTGTCCTCCAAGCTATGCAGGACACTTTTGTGAAATAGGTAGGTCTAAGGTGCCTTTCAAGCCAGGGTACCCAAAGTGGATTCAAGGGGAGATGTGATCACTAAGGCATACAGAGAGGGAGAAGCCCACAGATATATCCTTAGTCTTTCCTCCTCCCTCTTTTAGAAGCTAACAAAGAAAGAGGGGAGAGGGGAGTGTGATCTAGTGGAACAAATAAATTGGTTTCCTCACTTGCCAAAAAAGGGGAATTTAGACTAGATGATTTTTAAAGTTCTTTCTAGCTTGAAATGTTATCATCCTAACTTATAAGACCCAGGTTCTAGTACCAGGTCTTGTTGCATGTAGTTTACTTAACTCCCAAAGGGGGAAAAAGGGAGGAGACAAGGATAAATGACTAAAGTGGGATGAGCCAACTGAAAAAAAGAGCATAATTTTGGGGGGCTCCCCCAGCCTCTTCATTTCTGGATGGCCTCTCTTTATACTAGACACCAGTGCAAAATGTTATAATGGTCCAGGACTCACCTATCGGGGCACAGCCCAGACCACATTGTCAGGAAAGCAATGCCAACCTTGGTCCTCAGAGGCTACGTTCCAGGATCTATCCAAAGAACAGGTGCTGACCAGGGGTTTGGGTCATCACCCCTACTGTAGGTGAGTGGGACTTGGGGTTGAGTATCTTCATGAGAAGATGGGAGCAGGTTGGAGAATGGGGACATGGGGAGGGAGATGCAGGCTTAGGCAAAGCCAGGGAAGAAGAGGGAAGTGAGGATTTTGGGGAAAATTAGTGAGGCCCAGACCAGGAAAGAGGTGAGAAATGGTATTGAAGAGATTGATGAGTATGAGATGGGGAGAACTCTCATTTGTACTGAATACCATTTACATATGGTTTCAGGAACCCGGATAATGACACTAGACCCTGGTGCTATGTTCTCTCTGGGATTCAGATGAGCTGGGAGTACTGTAGTCTGGCCGTATGCCAGCATCCAACTCAGAATCCAGCCATCGAATCACAGCACCCAACTACTCCTGCTCCATCATCTTTCACAGGTAGGATAGGGGCCAAATATTACCATACAGGAGACAGAAGGGGAGAGGGGGAGAACTACCTCTCAAAAGTAAAGGGGGTGGGAACCCCCATAGAAAGAGCATCACAGAGAGGGGGAATGGCAGAGGGCACAGCACAGGCATAGACAGGGCTATCACAAGAGATAGGGTGGGCAGAAAGATATAGGTCTGAACAAATTTAGGTGGAGGTAGAGGATTCAGAGTACAAAAGGATATAGTAGGTATGTCAAAGTATAGGAGAGTAAAGCTCCAGAAGTCATAATATTGTAAACAGCCAGGCTATAATGGAGAGCATTAGATTGAGTACAGGGCAAGCACAGAGCTGGCAATAAAAGTGAGCAAAGGTTGGTTGTAGAGAATGTGGAATGAGCATAAATAATTTTTAAGAGGTGCTTCATGGTGGATACAGACAAGGAATAATAAAGATTGTGCAGAGAAAGAAGGCAGGCAACTATTACAACATGAGATGAGCACAGAAAAAGTATAACACTGGCTTCAATAGAGAGCACAAAGTGTGCATAGATAGGCTTTGGAACAATGAAACAAGTTTGGTGCTTATTGGTGTACAGAGCGAGAGCATCAGTGAGTGCAAAGTGAATAAATAGGCTTTGGAACAAAGAAAAAAGTACGGTGCTTATTGGTGTACAGAGTGAGAGCATCAGTGAGTGCAAAGTGAATAAATAGGCTTTGGAACAAAGGAAAAAGTATGGTGCTTATTGGTGTACAGAACGAGAGCATCAGTGAGTGCAAAGTGAGCAGAGGGGATGGATACAGGTAAGAGGGCAGGCATGATATAGAGATACTGACAGAAGATACTGATTGGGCCAGAGAGGAAGAAACATTGACTGACAAGACAGTAGGCAGGGCAGGCAGAAGTCACTGGATGAGCACAGGCAGATGGAATGGAACACTGAGTGAACATTAAAAACACAAGAAATAGAAACAACAATATAAAAGGGTCAGTACAAGCAGAAGGCATAGGGTTGATAACCAGAGGATAAGCACAAAAGGATAGATGTGAGAGGTTAGAGCATGGGGGACCAACATGGATAGAGGGAATGAGATAAGCATTGGTATGACTGTCATTCATAGAAGGCATGGGAAGGGCACAGATGGATATGTTGTGGATATAATTAAGGTAGGCAAAAAGAGAGGCACAGGTTGGCACAATGTGAGCACTAAGGGGACAAGAGAAGGCTGGCAAAGGCGGGGATAAGTATGAACATAATAAGCACAAAGACCAGATAGTGATAGGCACTGGCAGAGGGTACAAGGAGTAGAATGTAATCTCTATTATAGGACAGGAACTTTTTCATTTTATTTTCATTTTTCATTTATTTTCCTTATATTTTGTAACTGTATTTTGTAACTCCCTGGCACCTAATAGGTGCTTAATAAATGCTGGTTGAATTGAAGTAAATTAAAGATAGATTGCTATCAGAAGAAATGGCACCATGACAGGGCAGGCAACAACATGGGACAAACACAAGAAAAAAGGGCACTGAATGTGTACAAGCAGACCTTGGCCCAACGAAGGAAACTGAATAGGCAGAGTGCACTATCTTCAAATCATTAGATGATTTCGAAAATCCCGTTTAGTCTTAGTGTTGTAACAGCTATTCTCAGGGAAGATTATGTAGCACAATGGCTTCAAAAGGGTGGGAAAAGACTAGAAAAGACAAGACCATGGGAAGTGGAAACAATAGATCAACGGAATAGGTCATGGGGGAAGAGAGGAAGGCAGGGAACTCAGTTTGGGGAACTTAAGAGCATGGGCAGGGCAGTACAAACTTAGGGGCTACTACTATAAGATAACAGGCAGGTCAAGAGGTACACATAGAGGGCATAATGAGAGCATAGAAAAAGGAAATAGGGGTCTCTCTGGTGGGTTTTAGTTTTCATTCTGATGCTTGGATCCCTCCCAGCATTGTCTGGGGAGAGCCTGGCCTCTCAGCCTCCTCAGTGGAAGGTTAACTCGGTAGCATGTGGCCAACGACAAAAGAAGAGGCTCTCTGGGCTGAATCGCGTTGTGGGAGGGCTGGTGGCTTTACCAGGGGCACACCCCTACATAGCAGCGCTTTACCTGGACCAGAAATTTTGCGCTGGCAGCCTCTTTAGCGCCTGCTGGGTTCTCACGGCAGCGCACTGCTTGGAGAGCAGGTGAGTGACCCAGGGCTTTCCCGGTTGTTCCTTTGGGGAGTAATCCAGAGGAGATTCGGGCAATGGGGGAGTTTGAGTTTGGGATGGGAAAAGCTAGACCCTTTATGGAAAGAGAAAACTTGGGGTTTCCTGCTCTCACTCTTATCCCTCCCAATCAGGGAGGTTCAGAAATTTGGGGTTGAAGATCAGACTTGGTGGCCTGCCTGGAGGCGGGAAGCAAGGGGCTGTGTGGGAGGGGGACCCGGGTTGTCTAACAGCGCGCTGCGAAGCTGCCAGCCAGTGACTCCCACAGGCCTGCCCCAGAACTGCTGAAAGTGGTCCTGGGCCAACAACGATTCAACGAGAGTTGTCCGCAGTGCCAAGAGTTCTCGGTGCGCGAATACCGGCTGCACGAGGGCTTCCGGGCCGACACGTTCCAGCATGACATTGGTAAGTGCGGAGCAGCGGGGCCCAGGGCTAGGGGGATGGTCTCAGGCCAACTCGGTGCCCCAGTGCTTTCCTTATACGGGGAAAAGGGGCGTGGAGGCCCGGACCCGAATCCCAGTAGCACTCAAAGTTCTGTCTTTTGTTGATTTCTGGGGGTTAGCGCTTGTGCGGCTGCAGGAGACAAAGGACGGCGGTTGCGCGCGGTTCTCGCCTTTTGTTCAGCCGGTGTGCCTCCCCGAGTCTCCGGAGCCTCCGGGTGAAGCCTTGAGCTGCCAGGTCGCCGGCTGGGGTCACCAATATGAAGGTAGCAAACAGAGAGCAGCGGAGATGACTTTGCCCCTCATATAGGTCTGCTCGCGAGATAACTCGGGACGAGGCAAAGGAGGGTGGCAAATGAAAGGATCAAATTCGCGTGAGAGGATAGATGGCAAAAGATGGCATGTACGGCGGCAGCAAGGCTTTGAAAACCTAAATTCATCTCCTGCCTCTGCTCGATACTAGGAAGCTTTTAACTTTAGGTACACAATCCTCACAGAGCAGCAACTTTCTAAGACAGTAAGGTGCAGAGTTGATGCTAATCTGCGTTGGTGGAAGGACTTGTATTCACTGGGAGTCCCCAGCACTAATGAAATCTAAAATCTTGGGTGTTTTTGTTTTTTAAATTTTGGTTATGTAAACGTGGGCCGGGGCAACCTATTAGTGGAAATATTGCAGGTTTGAAGTGAGAGTACTTCGAGGCCTCTCTGGCTCTGAGCTCTGCTAACTGTGGGGATCTTTGGCAAGACATTTGCCCTCTCTGGTCTTCAGTTTCCTCACCTGTAAAATAAGGGGATGAGGCTAAAGTTCTTTGAAGGTTCCTTGCTAGCTCAGAATTCTATGATCCTATGAGATAGGGATAAAGGAGTCATAGACAGTCAAGAGCTATATGATATTTCCACAGGATTTGGAGGGCCTTGCTCTGGTGTAAGAAATGTTCGGCATTTGTTCTTATCTCAGAGTCCTGGGCTCCGTATAGATTCCAACGGCCTTGGGAGAGATATTTGCTGCTTACATCCTAACTCAGTTTACAAACCATGTAGGAGTGACTTTCTTGGGCAAAGGACTCAGGACTGGGATGAAGGGAGAGATGAAAAGAAGGGTAGGAAGAAAATGTGAATCCCAAACCTAGCTGGAGGGGAGAGATTGGCAGCCTGTAGACCCTGAACTTGGAGGGTTCTGGTGGGCTCTCCATCCCATCACCCTACCAAAAAACATAGTCTGGTCCCCTCTCCCCCACTCTTCAGAGGCCGAGGACTACTCCAGTTACCTGCAGGAAGCCCAGGTGCCGATCATTCCACACGATCGCTGCTCAGCCCAAGATATACATGGGCAAACTGTCACCCAAGACATGCTGTGCGCCGGTTTCTTGGAAGGGGGCACAGATGCCTGCCAGGTGAGCAGAGAAACCTGTCACATGAAAAGGGGAGCGGGGAGGCAAGGGGCAGGAACATCGAACTGACGTGTTCGTGGCTCAGGGTGACTCCGGGGGACCACTCGTGTGCGAAGAGAAGGCGGGTCAGCTCACTCTGCGCGGAGTGGTAAGCTGGGGCGTAGGCTGTGGGAAGCGAAACAGACCTGGAGTCTACGCCAACGTAGCCAGTTACCTCGGATGGATCCAGGAGCACACAGTCTCCTGACGCATCTTGGGCTTCACTTTCCCTGGCTTGGACATTCAGGGGGCGTCATCATGGGGCGGGCCCAGAATAAAAAATGTGAGACGGAGCATTCCCAGGCTTCTTGGTCCTCTCTCCACGGCGTAGAGCAAAAACGAGGAGGTGTCTTTGGGCCCAAGCAAGGCCCGGCAGGAAGGGGGAGGAGACGTGAGGTCAGAACAAATTTTGGTGTCACAGTGGGTGCTGCTGTCACAGAGGGCGCTGACATCACGACGGTAAATGGGAAAGCAGCAGTGGGCGTTGGGACACCCCAGGAGGCTGAGAGCACAGGACAGGGCTCCTCTATCTCCCTGGAATGGGGGACTGGAAGACATACATCAGCGCCGTACTTCGAGACCAGCGCATCGATGACGTGGCGGTAGTGGGACATTCGGACAACCGCTGCGTGTGGGCCTCGAGGCCTGGAGGCCTGCTGGCTGCCATCTCCCCGCAAGAGGTGGGCATACTGACGGGCCCTGACCGCCGCAGCTTCCTGCAGTCCGGGATCAGTCTGGCGGGCCGACGCTGCTGCGTCATCCGAGACCACCTGCTGGAAGAAGACGATGGTGTTCTGGACGCTCGGACCAAGGGACTGGATGGTCGATCTGTGTGCGTGGGACTCACTCCCAAGGCCCTGATAGTGCTCATGGGCCGCCGGGGCGTGCACG
This sequence comes from Antechinus flavipes, assembly GCF_016432865.1. Lineage (NCBI taxonomy): Eukaryota > Metazoa > Chordata > Mammalia > Dasyuromorphia > Dasyuridae > Antechinus > Antechinus flavipes. The sequence continues at coordinate 435,184,329 of NC_067399.1, forward strand.
GGGGTACACTCAACAAAACTGCTCATCATCTTATTAGGGGCCTGCGGTTCCAGGGGATCTAGGATGCCAGGAGCCAACGTCGAGAGACCGGGAATAAATATACATATAATGTAGCCTGAGCCCTGTTCTAGGAAGTGGGAGGGCTAGGGATCGTCCAGGGGCTTTTGCTCCCTGACTGCGCAGAGATGACCCTTCATTTTTTAGAGCGTGGCCTGGAGCCAGATGCATATTTAGAATCCTGGCGCTGGACTTCAGAGACCCAGTGATTAGAGTCATGAAAGTTCAGTTCAATATCACAGCCAAGGCGGCTCTGAAGGTTCTCACGAAAAACTAGACTCACAGGCCCCTCTAGAACCCTCTAGAACAGTGGGTGTGAGATCAACCCTAGTTCCATCTCCCAGAATGTAGCAGGGCTCTGAGAGCTAGATGATCAGATTAGTATAGATAACAACTCTAGGATTAGGGATTGGAAAAAGTTTTTTTTTTTTTTTTGGTAGAAACCTTATTATTAAGCATTAGATGTCAGGTACATCTTACTAAATTCTGGCCATTAAAAAAAGGCAACGTAGTTTGTCCTTGTTTTCAAGGAGTTCACATTCAAATGGAAAAGAGTAGAGGGGAAAGGTTAAAATAACTACGTACATACAAGATAAAGTGTAAATAGAAAATAATATGAGAGGGAAGATGGTAACTAGCAAGGGGGTCATAGTGGGCCATGAAAAGCCTGCTGGAGAAGGGCAATTTAAATTGCTAGGAAGTAGGCTAGGAAAGCCAGAAGACCCAGGTATAAAGGAATACTGAGATGGAGTTGGGAGTTCTGGCCAAGCCAGATCCTGTTTATCTCCACTTGTTCCTGGGAGCTATCTGGGGTGGGACTGGACCTCATGGAGAACACAACTAGTAGGCTAGAACCAGCTACTCTACAAGAGGGTCTTCTCTCTCCTTGTCTTTAAATTCATCAATCCTTCCTCAGCAAAAACTTTTCCTATATCCATCCTCACAACAATCTGTCAGAGGAAGGCTGGGCTGGGATTATTGCTCACATTTCTCAGACAAGGGAAACTGCTCAGAAAACTTCAAGTATTTTGCTCAAGGTCACACAGCAGGCAAATATTGATGACTGGTTAAGACTTAGGGTCTCTCAACTTCAGAAGTCCAGAACTCTTTTCACTCAACACACTGACTCTTTTTTGGAGGTGACAAGCAGACTACTAAACTTATCCCAGTCTTTTTCTGACATGGAACACTTCATTCCTTTTCCTCTTTTGTTATCCTTTTTCTTCTCCACTTCCTCTCCTTTCTCTTTCATTCCTCAGACATTTTATTATATTGCCATCTCTCAACTTTCTTCTTCTTTTGTTCCTTCCTTCCTTCCTTCCTTCCTTCCTTCCTTCCTTCCTTCCTTCCTTCCTTCCTTCCTTCCTTCCTTCCTTCCTTCCTTCCTTCCTTCCTTCCTTCCTTCCTTCCTTCCTTTGTTTCTTTCTTCTTGAAAAGGGGTCTTAATAGTGAATTAGTCCCAGTGCCTCTTCTTTGTCCTATTGAGGGTGAGTGGGGGCAACCTGAGGCAAATTGTGAAGAGTTGGGAGGTTCTGGGAGGGATAAGACAAGGAAAAGCCATCCCTTCTAGGTTTCAGTTGTCCTTTGGAGACATACATCCAGCTATAAACAAGATGCCTAGGAATCTCCTTCCTCAGAAGAATCTGGTCAACAAGTACTTTAATAAATTCTTACTATGTGCCAAGGACTGTGCTAAACCATAGGGATATCAAGATAAAAAAAAAATCCCTGCTTTTGAGGAGCTCGCAGTTTAATGTGGTAGACAACATGCAATTATCTATGCACAAACCTGTATATATATAAAGATATATATAGTTATATACAGATACATTGAAGATAATTAAGGGAAAACACTAGCATTAAGCAAAATGGGGAAAGGCTTCTTGCATAAAGTGGGATTTTAGCTATGGAAGTAGTTTCCTTCATCCCCAGGTTCCAGAACTCTGAAGTTCTCTTCCTTTCCTCTCTTTGTCCTCATCACTCTTTTGAGGGTAGGGAGGAGCAGTCTGACTTTTAATTATTTATTTATAATCATTATATATGGAGAACACAACTAGTAGAACCTACTAGTAAAATTAATTAAACCTTTGTTCTCTCTCTTCTTTATCTTCATTTTCTTATACTTTCCTCCTTTTCTTTTCAGGTTACGGATTGAAAGGTTTTGGGATGACAAGGGTATTGGATCTCTTGGTTTCCCATTTTTATTAAATGAAACTGTTTCATTTATTATTACTACTAAATGAAACTGCTTTATGTACAACTTATTAGTACTGTCTTACTATCCTTAAGCTCCTGAGCCCATCCCCTTTTTTCCCCTTCCCCTTGAAACCACCTGCTGGCAACTCCTCTTTCCCTGATTTACTCCATGACCTTATTGGGAATTTCTGTAATCTGAACAGCAAGGAACATGAAGGATAATGCTGTTACTTGGACTCCCAAACCCAGTTTTCCTTTAGGGAAACTTCTATAGCATCTTAAAGTTGGAGTGGCACTTGGATGTCATCTGATTCAACCTTACTGAATAGGCAGCCATTTTTCCAGTATCCTTAACAAGCAGTCATCAAAACTATACTTCCAGGAACAGGAAACCCATTGCCTTCTGAAGTATGCCAGTGTCTGTAGTAGGGCAGCCCCAGTGGTAAGAAGTTCTAATGCTGAGCTGTTGATTTCTTTCTTGTACCTTACCCACAGGTGGTTCAAGTTCTGCTGCAGGGCTGGGTTATTGATAGCAGGGTGATTCCAGACAACTATTCTTCTATTTCTTGATCTGATCACCCAAAATCTTAGAATCAAAGAATTTAGAGCTGGAAAGAACCCTCTCTTTTGTAAAGAAGGAAACTAAGTTTTAGAAAAGGGAAGTGACTTTTCCGTGGTCACATAGGATTAGTTCCTGAATTGTCTGTCATAGTTTAAAACTCTACATCTTATTGACACATTGTCCTTAGATTACTCGATTCTGAAAGCTAAATCCTCTAAATCTTCAGATTGAATCCTTATTTGTCACAGATAGTAAGAATTAAACAATATACTGTCTCTAATTTAGAGATTAGATGTATCTAATAATATATACAATATCCTGTTCCCTTTAGGTCCCATACCTCTGCTAAAAATCATTCATAATTAATAATTTAAAAAATAATTAAATTGTTAATTCTGAATTGGATAAGCATCAGTTTGCAATTCTATATTTAAAGAACAGAAAAAGAATTATACTATGAAATCACAAATCTCTCCTAAAGCATATAATGATATTTAACATGTTCAAAAGCTATTCTACCTATTTTCTTTTGAATCAACTTCCCTTTAGCTTTGGGCCCTTTGAAAAATACTTCATTGGTACTCTTCTCTCCCAGCACCACCCCACCCTCCCAATCTTACTATTCTTAACCTCCTTGCTTCCAGTACTACTCTAAATGAAAAAAAAAATCGAAACTAACAAGCATAATAAATATTTATTATATACATATATGTCATTTATAAATTATATATAATTACTAATAGATTTATATATTCTACATAAATATTTAAATACACAAAATAAAACATTTTTAAAAGCACGATATAAAATGAATTTTTTCTTTTTATATATTAATTGATGAACAATATCATTTTCATTTCACAGTTTGAAAGCAAATATGAATAAATATATTTCATTTTTGGAGGAAATTCCATAGTATCTTTTAAAAATATATTTTATTTCAAATATTTCAAAATTGCATGCAATTTTTAAAAATACTCATTTTTTAAAATTTTGAATTCCAAATTCTTTTCCTCATTCCTGCCTTCCCATAGGCAAGCAATAGGTTATCAATTATACATGAAGTTATGTAAAACATTTCCCTGTTAGCAAAAGGAAACACACACACACACACAAGAAATATGAAGTAAAAAAAGTGTGTGTCAGCCTTCCCTCAGATCTGATTCATCAATTCTCTCTCTGGAGATGTATAAGATTTTTATCTTCGGTCCTTTAGAATTGTTCTGGATCATTATCTTGATCATAATATCTAAGTCTTGCTGTTATGGTGTACAACTATTGTACACAGTACAACTATTGTACAGTGTATAATAGTCTCCTGGTTCTTCTCACTTCACTTTGTATCAGTTCATGTAAGTCCAAGTTTTTATGAAACTCTTGTCATTTCTTATAGCACAATACTATTCCACTACAATCCCATCACAACTCCAACAAGCATAAAAAATAGTCTAAATTTAGCAGCAAATAAAATGAACATTTTTATATACATAGTAGAATAGAAAAAGAATTGCACATAAATCTGTGATTCTGTATTCTGACAGCTTATCTTTTCTTTTATAATAAATTCAGCATGTATCTTTCAAAGGTAGTTTGGAGATAGAGATATCTAAAACTATAGGATTCTTCTATGCTTTCTGACATGACATGCCTGCCCAAAGAATATTTCAGGTAACATTTATAGGAATCTTCAGCTATCTCAGCCATATTACCTACCTGAATTTCCTACCTGGAAGATACATTTTAGATTTTCTACCAAATCCTCAGCAAATTTATCATTGGGAAATCTCATCATCTTGAAAAATTCAATTAGTTTTGCTACTCACATCTCATCAGTATCCTCTGCCCCTCTGATTGGAGGTTGAATCCAAAAACTTCATTTAAGAATAATAGGATAAACATTTTTCAGACTTCTCTTTATTTCTCATCCAAATGTTCTCATTTGGGATTTCTTTGAATTTTTCACTACACAAAATACAGTTCCCACCCCATTGCATGTTATCTTTCCCCTTTAGATTGTAAGCTTGAAGATGAGGAAGGACATTTCATTTTTTGTATTTGTGTTCCTTTCAGTTAATACAATGGTGGCACATTGTGTTTTGTTTAGTTGTATCTAATTGTTGGCAAAGATATTAGAGTGGTTTGCCATTTCCTCCTTCTGCTTATTTTACAGATGAGGAAATTAAGGCAAACAGTTAAGTGACTAGCCTAGGTCACAGAACTAGTTAAGTGTCTGAGGTTAGATTTGAACTCATGAAGATGAGCCTTCCTGACAGCAGGTCCAATACTCTAACCACTGCACCACTGAAATGTCCTTGACACATAGTGTGTGCTTAATAAATGTTTATTGACTATTGACTATCTTGAATGAAAGAAAAAAAATCTTTTAAAATACTGAGTAGATTAACATTTCAGAATTGGGCAACCAAGTCACTATTCCATTTCTCTTGGGTTATTAATGGAATCCCTCACTGAGAGCTGTTTCAAGAATCTTAATTAAATAGGAGCCCATGAGAATATTCTTACCATGGAGTAGATTCTAATGCAATTACTTTCAAGGGGGTAAAAAGAAGAGACTATCTTTCAAGCCATTCATCAATTGTAAGATCTTTTTGGCCTCTATCACCAATCTTTCCCCAGGAGTCCAAAAAGACCCTTAAGGAAAAATAATATTTCTTGATATCCTTAGAGAAACTTAAGGTTTTTAAAGAATGCTTCCACACTTAGTAGTGGAATCTCTGGGTCAAAGGTATGAACTTTAACCACTTTATTTACAAATTCCAAATTGCTTTCCCAAGTAATTGTACTAATTCACAGCTCTACCAACAATGTACTGATGTTCCAGTCTTTCTATTTCTCTTTCAACACCGACAATTTCCACTTTTTTGTTATCTTTGCTGATTTGTGGTTGTAAGGTTAAATCTCGGGTTGATATGCATTTCTCTTATTATTAGCATAGTAAGAACTTTCTCTGACTTCACTATCTTAGAACAAAACCAAATGTATCTACCCTCCAAGTTCTAAAAGTCCCCTTAAAGAGATGAAATATTTCTTTAATGCTCTCAGCTTCATTGCTTTCATTGGCTACCATCTATTACATTAATGGCTTGAAATATTCTTTCACATGATTGTTAATACTTTGAAATTCTTTTTGAGAATTGTCAGTTCATATTCTTTGATACTTTATCTATTAGGAGGAATATAGTCTTCTATATTTCTGTTAATTGTCTATATATTTTGTACATCAAACAATTATCTAAGAAATAAGATACAAAGATCTCTCTTGACTGCTTCCCCTTTTGTCCTAGATGCATTAATTTTGTGTCTCCCATGTATTTTTAAAACACTTCAATCACTCTCTTTTCTTTATTTTCTCTTTCTCTTTCCCCCACCCCACTTCATTTCCCAACTAACTGCTTTCTGCAACTTCATAATTTCCAGAAAAATCATTTCAGAAATCTGAAAATCTTATCTCTTCAGGACTCTTTCTAGTTGAAGAAGGTGGGTGGCTGGATATTTGGGATCTTCAGTTTGAGGAGGGCATCTTGATATTTTATTTCATTTCCCACTCAGTTGCTTTCCTGGATTCCATTTTCTCCAGAAAGACATCATTCTATAAGATGAAATCAGCTCTGAAACTTTTACTTCCAGGAACTGCCATCTGGAGTAGAAATATCTCTAGGGACTAGCGAGATTTACATGAACTGATGCTAAGTGAAATGAGCAGAACCAGGAGACAATTATATACCTCAACAACGATATTGTATGAGGATGTATTCCGATAGAAATGGATCTCTTCGATAAAGAGAGCTAATTCAGTTTCAATTGATCAAGGATGGACAGAAGCAGCTACACCCAAAGAAAGAACACTGGGAGATGAATATAAACTGCTTGCATTTCTGTTTTTCTTCCCGGGTTATTTATATCTTCTGAATCCAATTCTCCCTGTGCAACAAGAAAACTGTTCGGTTCTGCACACATATATTGTATCTAGGATATACTGTAACCTATTTAACATATAAAGGACTGCTTGCCATCTGGGGGAGGGGAAAAATTGGAACAGAAGTGAGTGCAAGGGATATGTTGTAAAAAATTACCCTGGCATGGGTTCTGTCAATAAAAAGTTATTAAAAAAAAGAGATATCTCTAAATTTGCTCATCTCACATTTCTTTTGACCTATTGGAATTTCTCTTTGCTCATAGAACACAGCACCTTCTTTGATGTGGTCTTGTGCCAGTATCTCTCATGTCTCACAATCAATTCCAAAGTGTTTCAGAGAGACACTGAGAATATTCTTGTATCGCTTCTTCTGACCTATGTGTGAGCATTTGCCTTGTATGAATGTTCTCCATAAAACAGTTTTTTTAGGCAAACATATGTTTGGTATTCAAAGAATGAACAACCCATCAGAGTTGCACTCTCCTGAGGAGAGTTTGAATGCTTAACCTTCAGTTTGAGAAAGGACCTTAGTGTCTGGTACCTTTTCTTGTCAGGTAATCTTCACAATCTTCCTTGGACAATTGAAATCGAAGCAATTTGGTTTCCTGGTATGCCCTGATAGACTGTCCTGGTTTCACAGGCATAGAGCAGTGAGATCAGTGCAATGGATCTGTAGATCTTTAGTTTGGTAGGTAGCCAAATACCTCTTTCTTTCCCACACTTTCCTTCAGAGCCTCCAAATATTGAGTTAGCTTTGGCAATGCATGTGTCAACCTTATCATCTGTGTGGACAACTCTGGAAAATATACTGCTAAGGTAAGTGAACTTATTCACAGGATTCAAAATTTTTCCATTTGTTACACACATATAGATGGTATAGTGCTGGCTGCTGGACAACTTTTTTCTTGGTTTTGTCAGACCAAAATTAGTATAAGCACGGAGACTCAATCCATACTCTATTGTATTTCAGCCCTAGAGTCTGCACTGAATGCACAATCATCTGCCAACAAAAAGTTGTGTACCAACTCTCCCTCTACTTTATTCTTTATAGCTTTTCAAGATAATTTACTTTCATGCTAAAAAGCATGAGAGAAAGTACTGGGAAAGCACAAAACATTGAACATTATACAGAATTTGTGAAATGAAAATGACGGATAATACTAGTGAACTTCTCCAGGCAATCAATTTTTCCCTCTACTTGAAGAGGGTAGAAAGTAGACATTGGGGAGCTCTTTTTAGAGCCTCCATTTAAGGAGGGGCATAAGGCAGCCACCTCATCGTTTCCCATCTGCTACAGATCATTTCCTGCCATTTCCTTCCCCTCCTCACCTGATTATTTCCCCACTTCCCTCCCAACTCCCCCCCTCCCCCACACACACACTTTTCAGCTTCTTTTTCTGGGCTTCATTAAATTATGAGTTGCTTGAGATCAGTTCTTTTTCATTTCTTTGTATCCCCAATACTTGGCAGTGCCTGGCATATAGTAGTTGCTTAATAAATGTTTATTGACTGACTGACTGATATGGTATTCCTGGGTCAAAGAGAATGCATAGTTTATTGATTTATAGTGTATAGTTCCAAATTGCTTTCCAGAATGGCTAGATCATTTCATAGTGCAACAGCAATGCATTAAGGTATGTTTCCCCATGTCCCCTTTAATAATTTTCATTTTCCTTATTTGTCATCTTTGCCAATATGATATATATGAGGGGAAATCTTGGAGTTGTTTAAATGTACATATTCTCTTATGATTGATTTAGGATTATATTATATATTTATATTTATATATTAGATTTTCATTAGGAAAACTCACTTCAAAGATTTCCCCCCCCAACAACAATTTCTCTTAAAAATTTAATTGCACTGATTTTGTTTGTGCCAAAGTTTTCTACTTTTATTAATCAAAATTGATTTCTGTAATTTTTACATTTCTTTCAGTCACTTGCTTGGTCAAGAACTCTCATCCCATCTATAGTTGCAAAAGACATCCCATCAGAAAGACATTTCTCAATCCTCTATTTTATGATATGGACTTTTATGAGTAGATCCTTGTAGATCTTATTGTGGTACATGTGGTAATGTGGTAAATGCTGATCTAAATCTAATTTCTGCTACATTGCTTTCCTTTTTTTTTTCAGTTTTTTTTTTAATTAAAAAGAGAAACTTCCCAGTAGTAGTTGCGGTTTGGGGACTTTTATCAAATACTCTTTTACTACTTTAATTTACTTGTACCTGCCATCATTCTACTATTTTCATTTGCTTCATTTGCTCAATTAATTAGCACTAAATAGTTTTGATGATTACTGTTGTTTAGCATAGTTTGAGGTCTAGCACTATTACCCTCCTTGCTTCTCACTTTTTTCTTGTCATTTCCCTTGAGATCCTTGGACTTTTTTGTTCTTCCAGATGAATTTTGTTATCTTTTCTAACTCTGTGAAGTTACCCTTATATAGTTAGAATGCCATGGTAATAAGTAAATTAGCTTAGGTAACATTGTCATTTTTATTATTTTGGCATAGCCCAATCATGAGTAATTATATCTGTCTATATTTCTGTAGAGAGGTTGCTTGTGTGTGTCTATGTATTTTTCATAGAATTATTGTGAATGTCTTGATAGGTGGGCTTCCAAGGTGAACTTGGGAAGCACTCACCTACCACAAATTATGAGTAATTAATATTTTCTAAGGCAGAAGGGAGACAGGGTTTTGCTGTTCCTCTCTCAGCAGACTCTCAGGAAATAGTCCTGCTTCCTCACAGCTACAAAGTGACATATGGGCCAGCTGTCCCTTTTGTAAACCTTGTCAGTTATAACTTGTCAGAGTCATTGGTTATTCCAGCTCTGTGGCCATTTAGAAGACTAGTCATCATACAGGACAATCTCCTCAGTCATATGGAGTCAGAAATAGGCTCTCTCCCCTGCTCCCAGCCCTCAAAGTTTTCATGTGGTTGCTTGGATTGGAACCAAACCTCCAAATACCATATACCGGCATTCTGGTTGTTCCTGAAACCTGTAAATACCTCTATTACCTACTTCCAAATGAAATCACTTGCTGCTCTTTAGAAGGATTACTCCTGTGCTTCCCTTTCCCACCTAACTCTATATTATCCAAGTCATTGCCAAGCTAGGGATGGGAGGGTAAAGGTGGGGAATTGAAGAAGAGTTAGGGAAGAGACGGGGTAGGAGTGTTGCACAAAATGGCACTCAGTACACCTGTGTTTGGGCTTTAAATATATATGACTGATTTATTGTCCCAAGGTGATAAGAGATTAGATAAAAGTAAAGGCTTCTGTATATTCATAGAATCACATAATCTCATGGGAAAGTACTTCACAGATCATTCTATCCCAACCATCTGCCACCACTTCTAGTCCTCTTTTGCTCCAGGATAGCTCCAGTTTCTGTTTGAATACCTTCAGTGACAAGGAGCTTGGTCCCTAAAGGAAACAGCCTATTTGTTTGCTGGAGGCTCTTATAGGCAGGGAGACTTTTGTTACTTGGATATACTCTGATGCAGATGCATAGTCAGTCATGGTGCATACAATGGAGGAATCCCTGAGGATGCTGCCTGTCTCTTGGGGTGTGTGTGTGTGTGTGTGTGTGTGTGCTCTCACACTTCAGAAACAGTCTGGGGAATTGGTGAAATGGTAGAAGTCTGGCTGCCAGTGCGCCATATGCTGCTTGTCTTAAATCTTGGGTGACAGGGATGGTAATACTATATAAGCATCCTAATATCCCTGTTGGAGAACATTCCAGCTCCTCTGGGATCCTTCTCTTTGTATCAGTATCTCAGTGAAACTTCCAAATAGACCAGCTTCTCTTCATGTGATCAGGATGCCCTGAAATCTTTGGTTGTCTTCTAATATCTTTACGTGGTTATTGCTTAATCCATTTATTCTTCATAGAAATTATCTCCTCCTCTCTCTCCCTTTCTCCTTCCCCTCTCTTTTTCTTTCTCTCCTTCTCCTCTCTTTACCTAAAGTTCTACCTATCCTTCCAGACTCAGCTACCTCTCCTAAGAAATCTTTTCTCATATCCCATACTAGAAATGATCCCACAATTATCAAATCTCATAGCACTTTTTACTCTTCCTTTGTACTTAATGCATTCTAATTTATTTATCAAATAGGTGTCTATCTCTCTTACTAGGCTGTAAGATCTACGAGGACTGGCACTGTCTTATTTATCTTTCTCCACAGGTACTTTATACATCTATTTTATGGATGTCTCATAATGAATGAAAAAAAAATAGGATAGCTAGATGATGTATTCGGTAAGAATTGTGAGCTTAGAGTCAGGAAGACCAGAGTCTGCCCTCAGACACTTAGTAACTATGTGACTGGGCAAGTTACAGTTTCCACAACTATAAAATGAGGATAATAATAGCACCTTCCTTGAAATGATCAAATGAGATAATTATCAAGTATTTAGCACAGTGTCTGGAACATAGCTGATAGTATATAAGTGCTAGCCATTATTAATCTTATTCTTGAGAATAAATGAATCTTCTATAATATTGACCATACTCTAACAGTTTGAAGAAGACAGAAACTGAGACATGGGAAGAGTTGACATAGGTACCCAAATATTCTAGGGGTTTAGCTACTTGAGGCTGCCAATTCCTAAGGGAAATGAGACTTCAGGCTGATCTTAGAGGCTCAGCTCAAACCCATCTACTCTGTTGGCCTCCTATGAGAGGGGAAAGTGGACAGCTAGGACTGCTCCCAAGAAGGCAGGGGTCCAGGTTTCCTACTTTCTTCTCTTATGTTCTCTTTCCCTGGCCTACTTATAAACCTCAGTTCTGTATGAAATGCCTCCTTCTTCCTCCTTTCCACCTTTTAAGGCCTTTTCCAATTCAGGATATCAGAGCAAATTTCATCGCTAAATATGGGCAACTTACATAGTTCCCATTTCTCAGTTATGGCCAATGAGTCAAAAAAGAATCTGGTTCCAGGTCACCTAAATTGGCTGGAAATCTTGAACAGATGCATTTCCTCATTCAGGCTTCTGGGCTCTGGCTTGGACTGACCTACTCTGAGGCTGGACCAAGCCAAGGATGGGAAAGTGTGTTTGTAAGCAAGGAGGTGAAGTTTCCCTGATGCTTCTGCTTTCTAGGAGTTTCCCTCAGGAGTTATCTCTATCCTTATATAGGAATTTTAATTTTCTTGGAGAATAGGGAGAATGAATGGTGAGAGGTTATATATCTGAGCATCAGGGCATTCTCCCTTCAGGGTTTATTTACTCTCTGATGGAATCAAACCCCAGATCCACTGCCCCTCAGTTGGTGCAGCCCCCAGTCCCTCCTGGACATCTGTGAAATCCAGAGTTTTTTAGCTTCTTTGGAATGAGGGGAGTGCTTTTAAAAAACTGAAGAGATGACTTGGCAGATAAGACTGTGAAGAAACAGATGTTGGAAGAGATATTGGGAAGTAATAATGATGTAAGAAAGAAAGATAGCAATTAAACTTTTTTTTTTTTTTAAAGGAAGGAGTGTCTACTTTGGGTTTCCTCTGTGTAATGAGTTGAATTATTCTGATTTTTGTAAGTCATACCTATAATTCTTTGGCCTTTTTTTTTTCTTTGGTTACTAGGGTTGGAGCTGGGGTTGGGATGAAGTGACTATCTAGGCTAGTGATTATGCAAATCTGTCACTCTATCATTGAAGATTGAACCAGTAAATTTGGAATGAAAAGACCAAAATTCTAATTCTGCCCCTTATTACCTAAGTAACATTGGGCACATCTCTTTACTAACCCAGGGTCTCATTTTTTTCCAGTTTGTATGTAATAATCCCTATGATCCTTCTGGACTTAAAGCCATAATTCTTTTAAAAATGCTTTGCTAGTCTAAAATATGGGGAGATGGAATCATAAAGAGAAACAGATAAAAGACTTAGTCATCTAGGGAGGGTGGGGTTGGGAAAAGGGTAGCAAGACCCTGAGCTACATGTCAAGCAAGGACAGTATCCAGGAAGGGACCTGGGAATCAGGCAAGTCTACAAAAGATAGTGAGGAGTAGCTAAGTGGTGCAGTGGATGTATAGAGCACCAACCATAAAATCAGCTAAGACCGGAGTTAAAATCCCACCTTGGACACCTACTAACTTTGGGAATCTGGGCAAGTCAGTTAACCCTGATTGCCTCAGGAAAAAAAAAAAAAAGGAAGGATCACCCTGGCCTTCCACTAACTTTTCTTTCCTTCCTTTCTTTCTTTCTTCCTTCCTTCCTTCCTTCCTTTCTTTCTTTCTTTCTTTCTTTCTTTCTTTCTTTCTTTCTTTCTTTCTTTCTTTCTTTCTTTCTTTCTTTCTTTCTTTCTTTCTTTTTCTTCCTTCCTTCCTTCCTTCCTTCCTTCCTTCCTTCCTTCCTTCTTTCTTTCTTTCTTTCTTTCTTTCTTTCTTTCTTTCTTCCTTCCTTCCTTCCTTCCTTCCTTCCTTCCTTCCTTCCTTCCTTCCTTCCTTCCTTCCTTTTTTTTTTTCCTGAGGCATTGACCCACCTCACCATTTGAGGCTATATATCCTCCTTTCTGAGGTAAGGGAAGGCTAGATGATGGATCAAGCCAGTATTGTTATTGTCATTATTGCTATAATTATTACTGTTACTTAAAGAATATTGAGAGGCCATGTGACATGGTGGATAGAAAGCTGGCCTTGAAGTTAGGAAATATTGGATTCCAGTTCTGGGTCTGGCATTTCCTGACTATGAACCTGCCAGGCAAGTCCTTCAGTGTTACTTTTAAGACTATTCATGACAGAGAAGGCAATGGTCTGGATTGGTAGAGATGGTAATGAGACCAAGATCTAGTCCTTACCCTGTGGTGGTCTGCAAGTGTGACTTTCATTTGGGCGACTCCTTTGCAAAGGTCTCCTGAGCTGGCTTCAAGGGAATGCTCATGTCCTAGGAAGGCTGCCCAGTTAGGTTTATGTCCTTTTCTTCATGTTCTTTCCCTTCTTCATTCCTTGCTAAAGTTTCATTTTAAGAAAATGAAGCGAAGGAATTTTGTTTTCTCCTTAGGCCAAACAAGCTAGGAAAATCTGAGCAAGGGTGACTGATAACTGCAGAACTATGACCCTTCCTTCTGTTCAGGCCAATTAGAAAGAAAGAAACCCTCCAAAGAGGAAGGATCCAGATCCAGTTATGAATTCATTCTTTTTTTTCCTCTGAGGACCTTTGCATCCTGGCAAGGAACCTCCCACACCTGAGTAACTGCCAAGGGCCAGGTCCTGTCTGCCACTGGCTAACCTAGTCTCCATTTCAGCCTGGTGGGGCCAAGGGCTGTAAGGATGAGATAAAAGGCAATGAAGCAGCCCCTAGTCCTGAGCAGGGAAAGCTCTGGATCTTGAGGGACAGTTTGATGAGTAGAAGCATGGGAAAGCAGTTGTCACATCCCATTTCCCAGCTCTGCATGACCTGACTCAGGCTGAGTTCTCCTTTGGCCAATCCTTAACAGACAGGTTGGGTCAGGACCATAAAGGGGGGAGGGGCTCTGGTGAGATATTGGCCAGGAAATGACAATGTAATTGAGGAGAGGAGAACTCTCAGCATAACTCCTATAGTGTATGTGAGCTCAAGTCAACTATTGGCCAAGAGGGGAAAGGAAGATGAGAAGGAGGAGCAGGAGAATAGAGGGAGAAAAGGAAGAAGAGAAGTAGAAGGAAGAGAAGAGGAAGAGGAGAGGGGATGAGGATGAGGAAGTGGAAAAGGTGTCTAGAGGACTTGATGTCAAGTTACTCTGAAACCTTCCCTCTCATTCCCCATCCCATTGTTTTCCTTTAGTCCCACCTGGACAGATTCCTTCCTAAGAGCAAGATACTAGGGTTGGGGAAAGCCTGAGCATGGGAGTCTAGAACTAAAGACCCTGGGGTGGTGGTGGTAGTTAGGACAATTTTCTGGTCTTCAGAAACCATCCTCCAACTCCTTCTTAGGATCCCAGAGGGGCCATGAAAAACCACTTTTTTTTTCCTGAGGCAATTGGGATTAAGTGACTTGCCCAGGGTCTCACAGCTAGGAAGTGCTAAGTGTCTGAAGTCAGATTTGACTCAGATCCTCCTGACTTCAGGGCTGGTGCTCTATCCACTGCATCACCTAGCTGTCCCGAAAAATCACTTTTTCAGTATCTTTATCATTAAATGGAGAAAGGCCTTTCTTCTCCCAGATCTCCTAGCATATAAGGACATCCAAATGTACAGATATAAAAGCTCACGAGTGTGCAGAAGTAGATCGTGTAGAGATGCATCCCCACCAGGTATGACATATGCAAACACATACAGGTGCACATGTGGATTCCTAGCCTGTCCCATGCACTCGGGCACAGAAGCATGCATGGACACACATGAACACTGACAGAGAAACACAGAGACAGGCAGAAACATCTGTGACATCGAGATAAACTGGCTGAGTCGGAGACTAGGCTGAATGCTGACTAGCACTGACCCGTTGGGTGACTTTTGGCAAATCCCTCTTTCCTTCTCTGGGCCTCTCTTTCCTCATCTGTAAAAAGAGGTGGTGGGACTATGGGAGGTCTCTTCCCGTACTAACATTATCTGACTCTATGTTCATGCCCCCAGCACAGACACATACACCCAAACACACACATACACAAATAGACACACTTTGGCATGAGCCCTTGTAGGAACAGCTCCCGGGACTCCCCCTTGGTCGCCGTTAGAGCCTCGTGGCATTGTGCTGGGGGAGCACCCCAAGGCGTGGGGAAGGGGTGCCTGGGGGGAGCTCCTCGAGATAAACTCGGGTGGGCAGTGGTGGGGAGCGTGGCTCGGGGCGGGTACAACAAAGGGTGGCACGAGTGATTAGCTGGTCAAGGGGCTTCAGCGAGTGCATCCACTGAGGAAGGAAATCCCAAGTCTGGAGCCACTTGGGCAGCCGAGTAGGGCTTCGACTTTGGAGTAGGTTGATGAGGGTAACACAGGCCAGCAAAGCCCCAAAAGGGGCCCCCACACCCACCATGGCCCGCCAGCCTGCCATAGAGACCCCGAACACCACCGAGGGCAGCAGCAGGAAGCAGACCAGCAGGTAGAGCACAGCAAACCAGCGGTATTTGGCAGTGCGTCGGCCCAGGGCCTTGGCCATGTGGATGGGCAGCCGTGTGCATGGGAGTGGGTACCACAGCAAGATGCCCGAAATATTGAAAAAGAAGTGGCACAGGGCAATCTGAAGGTGAGGGAAGCACAGATCAGCACAATCTCCCTTTTAGACAATCCCTTACTCCCCTCCAATCAGTCCCAGGATGGCACGTAGCTAGCAAATTGATTCTGATTCCAGCTCTACCACTGACTAGATATGACTAGCATATATGATTTAATCACTGACCCTCTCTGGACCTCAGTTCCCTCATCTGAAAGATGTTTAGGGAGGGAAGATGGTACTAGGAGGTTGCCCTTCCAACTCTGATATTGATATAGTTATAGATAAGTTCTATGTTCTAAGGTTCCTTCTAGTTCTGAAATTCTCTGTTTTAAGGACCATTCCAGATCTGATTGCTTATGTTCCTCGAACACTGACATTTTACATGGTATATAGTTTTAAGTTCCTTTCACTTCTGATGGTTCCAGTATATTCAAAGCTTCAGCTGCCCTGGGTCAACATGTCCAGAATAGCCAGTACCTCCTTCTGGAGGACCCCATTCCTCCTCCTCCTGCCCTGCTCCCAGCCCTACCTTCACCTCTCCCATCAGGTACCTGGAAGGCACTGGCGAGCTTTTCTTTGGGGCTGGCAAGGGCAGCAAGGATAGCAGTGGTGGTAGTGCCAATGTTGGAGCCCAGAGTGAGGGGATAGGCTCTCTCGATGCTAATCACACCCAGACCTGAGGGAGGGAACAGAAGGCTCAGTTTCCGAGGGATCCTGGATCCTGGGTGTTTCCAGCCTCTCCCATCATGGCCTCTCTTTTACAATGCCCTTCCCTAATTGCACAGCCTTTCCCATCCTCCCAAAGCAGGAACACTCACCAATGAGTGGGGTGATGGCTGAGGTGAACACGGAGCTACTCTGTACCACAAAAGTCATTCCAGCGCCCACCAGCATAGCGAAGTAGCCAGTCACCCAGGTGAAGGGATATGGGAAATCTGTAACAAAGCACCCCATCCCATCCCCACAGCCTAGGTTAGTCCACAGAGGATATATAACTGGTGACTGTCAAGTTGGCACCCACAAAGTGCTGATGGATTTAAAGCTGGAAATTGGAGGGGAAGATGGGAAATTATAATAGTAGCTCACATTTCTATAATGGTCTAGGATTTACTTAGTGCTAGGTAGCCTTAAGGATTATTGGTAAGTGACCATGAAGAGTCAATGAGATTGACTCCAGCCAGACTAACCTTATTTTCTTTTTCTATAGGGTTAGTAGAGCAAGGGCATGTCATGAACATGGGATTCCTGGACATCAGCTAAGGACAAAGTCTCATGGTATCCTTGGGGACAAGATGAAGCAGTGGAGCCTAGATGAACATGGTATTAGGTAGGATTATAACTGATTGAATGACTAGAGTACCCAAGCAGTAATCATAGGAGCAAAGTCAGTTCAGTATACTTAGTACAGGATCCGGGGTATCTCTGTTATTGCTGTTGAAATCACAACTGTGATTTCATGGATGAATGGAGTTCCTCATGAGGAAATTCTCTTTATCAATAGATACATATATAGACAACTTGCCATTAACCTATGATCTTAGATAAAACTATTTTTATTTGTTGATGATACGAGGCACTTAGTAAAGAAAACTAATTGGGACAGTCTACAACCAATAAAGTTACAGACTACAAAATAATGCCACAAAAATCAGCATAAATACCAAAAAAATCAAAAATATTAGAAAGAGAAACCCCATTCAAAAATAACAACAAAGCACAAGACACTTGGGAATCAAACTCATGGTCTTATAGAATTGATTGGGTACTGGGAGGTTAAGTAATTTGCCTGTGGTCACAGCTAATTTGTTAAAAAAAAAAAAAAGAACCTAAACTCAAGTTATTTTGACTTCATGAACAGTTTTCAATCTTCCATGTTATTCTACTTCTCTGTCTAGAACATAGTGCTTAATAAAAATGCTTGTTGAATCAAATGGAATTGAACTTGCAAGGAGAGACTAGTTAAGTGCCTCTGGAAAGCTGTTCTCAAATCAATTATTGTATGAATTTTTTATCAGATGACAAAAAATTAATCTTGGATGGTGGTGTCAGACTCTAAAAAGATAATTCACAGGCTAGAAAGATGGTCCAAATTAGATATGAAAATAAATCTGTACATTTGGTTTTCAAAAAAAATTCATGTATAGAATGGAAAAGTTCTGGCAATCAACATTTTAGATGAAAAAGAGCTGAAAAGTTTAATGGACCTCAAGTCAGAAATGGGATATGGCAGCTATAGAGCAATATTCAGAACAATGGAGTTAACAACCCCATTGTACTCTGCCTGTGTTCAAACCATATCTAGATTATTATGTTTAGTTCTGGGTTTTAGGAAGGACATTATAAAGCTAGGGTATCTCTAATCTTTATTCCAGGGCACTAATATTTAGGAGCACACAATGAATATCCATTGGATTATCTCAGTACTTAATTATCCTTCCTGATCCTGTCCTATTCATTGTGGTCATGTACTTCCTCCCATCCTTTTTTGCCTGATCCAGACGACCATATTATAAGAATAGTTCCATCCCACCCCTGCGTCTTGAGAGCCCCTCTATGATCTCCTCTGCTTTAAGTACTCTTGTGGTACAGAGGGCTGACAATAAGAGGTCAATGGTTCTGTTACAGGGACTACAGAAAGATTTTCTTGGGGAATTAGCCTTCTCCTTTTCTTACTCAACTATGACAGATCAGAGTGGATTGCCTTCTTCCCTGTCCTTGTCCTCAACTGAATTTGTCTTGGGCACCAAAATTACTAGCTATAGCACTCTTTAGAATATGGACACAGACTTTCAGAGCTGAAAGAGCTCTTAAAACCCTGACCATCAGAATTAGACATAACAAATATAAAATATTAGAATTAGAATAAAATTCATAAATATCTTTACTTTATAGAGGAGGAAAATAAGGCTAAACAGGGAACATTAGTTTTCCCAAACTCACACAGGGCAAGAGCATAGTAAATACTAGAAATCAAGCCTCCTTCTCAGAACCATATTTCATAGGGTCTTAGATCTAGAGGTATAAGGGATATAAGGTCATCTAATCCCTTTATTTTACAGATTAGTAAGCAGCAAAGTGTCTTCTTAATATTTTATAGGAAATAAGTAGTAGGTCCTCTGTTTTCAAATTTTCTACTGTTCTTTGCTGCTAAGTTTTGACCTCCAGGGAATTTTCAGGGAGGAGGATTGGGCAGCCTTCTACTAGGAATGGGAACTACAAATGAATAGAAACTAGAGGACCACATGGTCCACGCAAAAGAACATAGACTGACCATAGATGACACTCAATCTTGCTTCTTGATCTGGGATTCTGGGACAGAGAATTTTCTAGTTAATTTGAGTTTAGCTTCTGGGTTGAGACAGCTAGTGGCACCTTGGTATACAGACCCTGGAATGATCTGAGTACAAATGTCACCTCAGACACTTAACATCTATGTGATGCAAGTCACTTAACTTTGCCTCAATTTCCTCAACTGTAAAATGGGCACATAAACTTCCCATGGGGGTTATGAGAGCCAAATGAGATCATATTTGCCTGACGATAATAGTATTATAAAAATGCTTGTTCCCTTCCCCTAGGAATGGAGGGAATAGTTCTGCCAGAGTCCGTCATGAGATTGGGTGTAGCTGTTCTCCCCACCCCCCATCCCTGCCCAGGTTGTCTTTTCACTACGTTATCAATCTCCTGACCTTGTGCTGTTCTTTGTGATACTGAGACACATCTCTCCCTTACCCAGTTGAATTTGCCCTGTTCCCACTTTCCTCTAAGTCATGGTCAGTGCCTGCTCACCAGTGTTGATGACCTTCTGGACAACCTTGGCTACCTGTCCTTGGAGCACAGAATTCAGCAGCTTCACCAGGAGAATGAGGCAGGTACAGAGCACAGTAAGGGAGCCAGCAAGCAGGATCAGGCCCACAGCCAGGTCAGGCAGAGAGGTGTCCACAAACAGATGCTGACCTGAATGGGATGGGGATAGTACTGCTGAGATCCTGCCTCCCAGGACTGGAGGCCTCCCTTCAAGAAAACTCCTTGAGACTGCATAGCTGGCCCACTAGTACTCCCACCTAAGCCCCCTGTCCCTAACCCAGATTTTAAATCTGAACCCAAACCTCCGACTTGAATGCCCAAGTGGTATGCTTAATCTGGACATGTCTAGGAATTACAAGCAAAGGGCAGAATCAGTCTGTAGTTCTTTTCAGGATCCCTAAAGGAAGTATTTATTCCCTAATCAGGGCAGATCAGGGTAGATCAGGTGCCTATAGTCTAGTCTCTTGGGGGGGGAGCTCTAGGGATGATCTGCCTCCCCACCCTTCCCTCTGCCCACCCCCACTCCCACCAGAATTTCCCCACACTTCAGTGACCTACATTTCTCCCCAGTGCTGTTCCCCAGAATCCAGCTGATATTGGTCTCTGCCTGGGACATGTCAGAAATAACCTGGAGAAGGGGATGAGGAAAAAGTCAGGGAGCAAAGGAGATTGGCCAAGGAAATATATCTTTACCCCTTCTTGCTGGGCCAAATCTGTGTCCTTTAGCCCTTCTCATGGAGCCTGGGAATCAAAAAGAAAGAAGAATGTGGCAACAAAGAGATGGAAGATAAGGTCAGGAAAGAGTAAGCTTGGGAGTAAGACATGAGAGGTGAAAAATAGGCTGGGGGGATGAGGATGAGTAGGAGGATGGAGATGTGTTGTTGGAGAGGAATGTGAATTAGATGAGTGATGGGGGAGATATGGGAGTGGATGGTAGGAGCAGCACCTGTTTTATGTGGGTTGAGCTGGTCCTTTGAGGGGATAGGGAGGCCAGCTGGCTTCTTGGCTTCCTGTGGCATAAAAGGCCCAGCCCAGGAATAGCTGGTGTTAGAAGCTTTACTGGCTGTGGAGAAAGCCTTCCTGACATGACCAACCTCGGCTGGCTGCTGTGGTGTTGGAGGCAGAAGGGTGTGGCATTTAACTTGAGTCACTATCCTTTTTATCTTTAGAAATGGGCTGCTTTTAATCTCTTGTTATTAGTAGAATTGTTTTTGTTACATTTTATAGACATAGGTGCTTCTTTGCATTCAAATCCTTGAGGTTGAATCTCTGGACTGAGCTCAACTTGGCCCAGAATAGAACAAAATGGAGTATGGGGTTGATACAAGGGATGGGGATTATATGAGAATAAGATGCTGATGCAGCGGGAATTGGGATGGGGTGAGATGAGGGATAGGGTTGAATTGGAGGGATGGGAATAAAGTGGGAAAAGGGTTAAGTTAGGGGAATGACATGAAGACAGGACTAAATGGAGAAAATAGGGTTTGGGATGAGTGGAGGAAGGGAGGGAGAATATGGGAGTCTGAGGGTTAATTGGAGAGATTCTCCTTTACTACAGTACCTACCAATCAGGGTATTGGAAGTCTCCCTCCATTGAACCCCAATTCTATGCTCTTATGATCCTTTTTTATTTATAGTTGTGAATGATAACATTCCCTCGGATTGTGATGTTAATAAAAGACATTTTTTTCATGGAAAGAGAATTATCAGAGAAAAACTTCATTTTTCACATTTCCAGATAATCTGGTCTCGCAAGACTTGGTTATTTGGGCCATAAGGCTGGAACTCTAGTGCCCTCTCGAGGCAGCCCCAACAATTGCAAGAATGGGACCCACACGGGTCTTCCTTGGGCAGATTTCTCAGCAAAATGGAAAAAGGTTCCCACTTACTGTCCAAAGCATTTGTTTTAGCTTTCTCCCCCCGTGCTGTGCTTGCTAATACTTCCATAGATCTGAATCTATCCAGCTCCTCGAGGGAAGAAAATGAGTCTCCTCCTCTCTCTTTTTCCTCAAATGCCCTGTTTTTTAGCCCCTTTCCCATACTTCTCATACAGAATAGCCTCAGTAAAGATTAGGTCATCAATGTATAGACTGAAACCAAACTGATTTTAATCAGTTATGGGGGAACTCTGGAACAGGGGGCACATAAGTAGGGTTTACACCTCCAAGAAGGAAAGTCAAATGGTTCTCTGAGAAATGAGAGACCCTCATTTCTGGGGATTTATGAACTCACCTTCAGGTATCTCCTCCTGGATACTTTTCAGCTTTGGCTGTGATTTCTTTCTCTTAATTCTCCTCCCACTTTTTTGACCATTTCTCCTATCCACCACTGGTGGATATCTCCTATGGTTCTGCCCTAGGCCATCTCATATTTCTTTATACTCTCTCTTTTGGTGATCTTGTCAGTTCCTATTATCCCTATGCATATGAATGTCAAGTGTAACACCAGCTCTAATTTTTCTTCTTTACTCGGGTCCTACATGACCAACTATTTGTTAGATAGTTTGCCTGGATATCTTATAGGAATCTGAAATTCAACATGTACAGAAGACAATTCATATTTTCTCCCAATTCATTCCTCCCTTAAACTTCCTTATTCCTGTTGAGAAAACTATTCTTCCAATTACCCAAGCTCACAAACTTGGAGTCATCCTGGATTCCTTCCTCTCCCTCACAATTCAATTAGCTGTCAAGTCTTTTTTACTTTACCTCTATAATATCTTTATTGCATCCACTTACTTCTCTTCACACATAACCATAATAACTAGCATTTATATAGCACTTCAGTATCTGCAAAGAACTTTACAAATGTGACCTCATTTTATTCTTCTAACAACCCTGGAAGGTAGATTCTATTATCCCCATTTTACAGATGAAGAAGCTGAGGGAGACAGAGGTTAGGTGACCTGCCCAGCTAAAGATGTCTGAGGTTGGATTTGAACTCATTTCTTCCTGGCTATATATTTAGCACATTATCCACTGTACTACGCAACTGCCTTTGCCTTAGTTCAGGACACCTTTCATTTCTATTATTAGATTAATCTTCTAATAGTCTCTCTGCTTCCAGATTTCCCCTTTCTAACTTCTTCTCCACAGAGCTACCAAATTGTAATTAATAGTATTTTATTTTCCCAAATACATGGAAAGATTGTTTTCACATTCACCTGTGCAAAACCTTGTGTTCCAAATTTTCCTCCCTCTCCCCTTTTCCCCTTCCCCAATACAGTAAGCAATCCAATATAGGTTAAACCTGTGCAATTCTTCTAAACATATTTCCATATTCATCATGCTGTCCAAGAAAAATAAGATAAAAAGGGAAAAAATTGAGAAAGAAAAAAAAAACAAGCAAACAACAGTAATAGAAAGGTGGAAATACTATGCTTTGATCCACAATCTCCACAGTTCTCTCTCTGAATGTGGATGGCACTTTCCATCACAAGTCTATTGAACAAATTGCTATTTTTAAAATATAGATCTAGCTATATCACCTTCTGATTCAGAAATTGTCAATGATTCCCTGTTGCCTCCATGAAAGATATAAAATCATCAGCTTGGCAATTGAAAGCTATTGAAAGTATGATTCCTGATTTCTTTCCCGACATTGATTTATATTTGACACTATTCCTGTATGCTCCTCTCCAGTCAAACTGGTCCTATAAACTGTGCTTTGAAAACAATGATAGATCTCCCACCTCCATACCTTTGCCCAGATGATCCCCTCTGTGTGGAGGAGAGTCTTTCCTACTCACCTCCACTTTGTAAGTTCCTTTGTAGATTCCTTTGGGCACAGCTCAGGTGCCAGAACCTAAACAAGGACTTTCCTGATCACCATCTTCCCAGCTGTCAGGGCTATCTCTCTCTTGGAATGACCTTGTATTACTTGGTCCTTACTTCTCTGGTACATGCTGTATCACCTCAGTTAGATCCACGAGTATAGAGATTGCTTCTGGTTTTGTCTTTGTAATGTCAGTACCTAAAGCAGTGCTTAGCACAAGGCAGTACTTAATAAATATGAATTAAATTGGCTTGAGTTCTCACTGAGTGGAGTATGGGGATTCACTTTGAGCTGGACTTAACTCGTGGTGTATCCTGGTTGGTCCTTACCTCCAAAAGGTCAGGAAATTTACCTCTGAGTGAGAGGAGGGATTGGATTTCAGATTCATGATGGTGAGGGGGGAGAAGAGAAGGAAGGGAAGGAAGGAAAACTGATGTTCATTTGGAATGGAGAGGTTGGGACTAAGCTTGCCTGTGAAGGGGTTAGAGACTTACCTCTGAGGGGCTAGGATCACACCAAATCCGAATGAGACTGTGGTTTCGAAGTGTCTCATCCCCTGTGGCGATGCTATTGATCACAGATTTATCCAACTGGGGAAGGGAAGTTAGGGACACTGAGAAAATGATAGGAAGAAATTTGGCCCCAGGTAAGAAATACCTCGGATAAGTGTCAAGGGTAGAATTTAAATCCAGATTATTTGATTCAATTGAGTCAGATGCCTTCTACCTCTCTCATTTCACAGATTAGTACATTGAAAGCTAAAGATATGCAGTTAGTCCAAGTTAGAAAGTGGTATTCAATTCCAGTTTGAATTCAAATCTTGCTCTGTTTCCATCATTAATAATAACATCTTCAAGCTCTTTGAGGTTTACAAAGCCCTTGCTTCATAACTTTCCTATGAAGTAGGTAGTACAAATATTATTAATCCTACTTTACATATTGGAAAATTGAGGCTCATTGAGTGAAGATAGGTTTCCTATCTCCAGTCACAGTACTTTCCACCATACTACCCTTCCTCTCTATTGAGAGCCTTCCACCAACAGCCAATAGAGGGAGATTTCTTTAGAGGGGAATAATAGAGAAAGGACCCTCCCCCAGCTCAAGAATGGCCCAGGATCCCCAATCCACACCTGGATAATGAGTCGGGTGAAGGGCTCAGTAATGATCTTAAGCAGGTCTGGAGCATCTTTGCCACGTCTTATTTTGAAAGAAGTGACCACTAGGTGAGTGAGGTGATGTAAGTACCCGGTAGCTGCCTCCAGGGGCAGAAGGACAAGAACGGATAGCCAGTTAAAGCAGTCATGGACTGTGGCCCCTGCAAAAGCCCTGGGACGAGAGAATGGGGAAGGACTTTGAGTTCAGAAGCAGAACTGGAGATTGAGGGAGAAGTGGGTCAAGTTACATTTTGGGAAGTATGTGCGTCAAGGGGAGATGGGAGAATTTTTGAAATGGGTAAAGATAGGGAAGTTTGGGAGTCTGTTATAGATCAGCAAACTTTTGGAGTTAAGGTCAGAAGGGGAGTTTGGGAATCAAGGCTAGGTTGGTAGGAAGTTTGGGGAATCACTTGGAGATTAAGATCAATCTGGATTAAAATGGGGACTGGGGGAATTTGTGGATTGGTTAGAATAGGAAAGTTTGAAGGATGACTAAAAATGGGGCATTTGGGAGTCAGAATTAAGATGAAGTGAGTTTGGAAATGGGAATTTGGGGGCAGCTTGATGGCACCGTGAATAGAGCACCAGCCCTGAAATCAGGATCTAAATTCAAATATGACCTCAGACATGGAACACTAGTGCTGGGCAAGTCACCCTAATTGCCTCTCAAAAAATAATGGGAATTTGGGGGTCATCTATTGATGTAAGAGTTTGGTTGAGATAAAGGCAATTAATTGGTCAGAATTAGGCTGGGGGAAATATAAATGGTCAAAGCTATTTCAGAATTTGGACAGAGGAACTTTGAGGCATGAATTACTTTAACAAAGAAATTGGGTGGGGACTAGGTTGTGTGGTGTCAGTGGAGGATAATGACTGAAGATTGGAAATCAGTGTTGGGAGATATTCATTTGGGTAAGGTTTGGGAAATGGATAAGGAGGGGATTTGGAAGTGGCTCAGAGTGAAACTAGAGATCAGAGTGAGTCCTACTATGGTCATTTCAGTCAGAAGAATCCCACAACCCCACTTGACTATATGACTACCACCTTACCCAGTCAATCTGGTCCTGTCCCTGCTCACCTTCGAAAGTCACTTCTATCTCCAGACTGCATTAATGCCACAATGGTGTTGGTGACAGATGTGCCAATGTTGGAGCCCATGACAATGGGAATGGCAGACTTGACCTCCAGTACTGTGGGCAGAAAGGGAGCAAAAGTTTAGTTGCACTCTTCAGTACTTCCATTGGTCCCCTCCCATCTCCTTCAGAGGATGAAAAAAGGTCAGAAAAATGTCTCCTACCTGGATAAGGGGATCTAGCAGTTCTAGCAAGATCTAACACTTCTATCTACCCTCAACCTACCCCATCACAGGGATTTGAGTATACGAGGAAGGCTGCATTCCTGCCCCTCATCAAGAGTTACCCTTTCCTTAGGAACCCAGCATTTTGAGACCTCAATCTCTTTATTCTGTTCCATCTGCCTGATCATCAAAGCACCAGTCCTTCTCAGCTGAAATGAAATGAACTTTTGTCACCAATGTGCATTGGGTTTTAATATTCTCATTTTGTATTGAGGTGATGGGAATTCTGTTTGTACCTGCTTTATATTTTCTTGTTTTTGCCTTGGGTTGTGAAAGGATAAGGGAGAGAGAAGGGGAAATTATCTAAGTATTAAGGGAATGTGGGTTAAACCCATCATACCAGAAGAACTTTTCTGACTGGCCAAGTGTGAGCTGGAGATGTGTTGTTGAATATAATCCACAATGCTCAGGGGGACAAATTCCTAAATTAGGGCATGGTAGGTTTGAGGCAAAAAATGCTCTTCTCTGGGAGGTTAAATAACCCTGGTATGGTTCATGAGCAGGAGAGAATCATGAATCAAGCCAGCCTTGGGGAAGGGGGAGGGGAATCACAGCTTGATAAAATTGCTTAGGAACTTTAAGAGAATCCTTTAAAGATCCCTACTTATTTGTGAAGTTATAGATTAGTTTGTTGAGTCATTGTTCAGTTATGTCTCACTCTTCATGACCCCATCTGGGGTTTTCTTGGCAAAGACACTGAAGTAGTTTGTCATTTCCTTCTCTAGCTCGTTTTATACATGAGGAAACTGAGGCAGCGTTAAATGATTACAAGGATCACAAGAGCTAGTAAATATTTGAGACCTAACTTAACTTCAGGAAGATGAATTTTCCTGACTCCAGACTTAGCGCTTTATCCAGTATAATACCAAGCTTTCCTATAGATTAGTTTACTCTTCCATGTAATCTTCAGAAAACATTCTCTTTTCTTCTTTGCAGAGGTGGGAGGAGACAGATGTGGAACATTGGATGTACAATCAGATTTAGTTAATATGTTAGTTAATATGTTAATATGCTGAAGTTCTTTTTTCTTTTTCTTTTTTATTTTTTGTTAAAAGGGATGGTTCTTTGGATAGAGCACATAGATGGACATATTGGGAGATAAGATAAAGTAAAAACACAATATATTAATAATTTTATAAAAAGGGATTTTAAAAAAAGAAGGAAGATAGAGCAGATCTCAGAATCAGATGTTCAGTGTCAAGGAAAGGAGAACGGGAAGAGGGGAGAAGGTGTAGGAATCAAGGGCAATAGAGCTCTGAAACCAGGGGCTACACAGATTCAGAGAGCAAGCAGCTCTGTAAGGCTCAGTGCCTTGGGTCAAGATTATGGACCAGGGACTTTTAGAAAACAGGAAAAGGTTAAGACTGGAGGTGGGGTGGGGAGGGGAATGGGTCAAGCATTGCCTGGATGACTCCCAGGAGGAACTGGGATCCTTGGAAGGAGACTGGATCAATGAAGGCTGAGGTCACATTTTTCACACTGACTCTGTATTCTTCCTGTGCACTGTCTTGGTACTCTGGCTCACTCCCTGTTACCCGCCGGCCTTAATCCCCCTCCCCAGACTCACAGCCTGAGGAGACCATGCTGACTATGATGGAGGTGGATGTGCTCGAGCTCTGCACCAAGACCGTCACCAGAATCCCCACCACCAGCCCAGCTACAGGATTGGACAGGATGGCGTTGTCCTTGAAGATGTCACCAGCCACCTTCCCTGGGTGGGGGAAGAAGGGGGAAAATATTGGGGGCAAGGCCCCATAGGACAGTCGCCCTCTGTTCCCAGTTCCCTCCACCTCCCAACCTCTTGGACAAAAGATGGCCCAGTACCCACTGAGGTCGTATCCATGTCCTGGTTCTCTGAGCCAATGTTGCTGAGGTCCTGGTCCCAGTCCCACGGGAGGTCCTAGACCCTTCTCCCAACCCTGCCCACCCTCCTTCCTCTCTCCCACATACCCCCAGCAAGCTGGAAGGCTGAGCTGAGCACATCCAAGGAGCAGACAAAGAGGTAGAGGAAGACAAGCATCATGGGGACCTTGAGGACAGTGATGCAGGCTGAGTGGAGCCTCTGGGGGGGACCTGGTTCTGGGGAGACAGTGCCAGGTGAGTCCCTCCCCTCCTGCTCTTCTCTCCCCCCACTAACATTTTCAGATGGCCTGGGTCCTTCCACAGACCATTAGTTTGGATCTACTTCTCTGCCCCCCCCCCTTATTTTAGGGTTCTGACTCAAAGACATAGCCCTCCTCCCTCATTTCTGTTCAGAGGGCGAGCCTGGCCATCTGTCTTCATCTCTCCCTTGCCCAAGTAGCCCAATCCCTCTGCCCAGCCCCTTCCTCTCCCTGCACCTGATTTCTGTGTGTCCTCCAGAGCCAACTTGGGGGGCAGAGGGTCAGGTTCATAGCGTTCCAGGGGCTCTCCGCACAGACAGCCACACTCAGGAAGGCCCCCCGGCCCCATGGTGGGGAAGGCATAAGTTGGGGTTCCAGGAATCCGATGTAGAACTGGGGAGGAAGACTGAGGGATGAGTAACTCTGCTACCCACGGGGAGCAGAGTGTAGATGGGGGGATAATGGAAAACAGCATCTCTGGGCAGCCCTGGAGCAGACCCTTGGAGCATGCTCAGACTAAGGTAAGATCTACCCCCAAGGACCCTCACCATCCCTCCCCGCCCCCTCATAGGTGGGGCCCCTAGCAGAGCAGGAAGGCTGGGCTCTGGGGAATTCCGAACTTACCCTGAGGACTGGGAGAGTAGGCAAAGGCTGCCCCTCGGATCACACAGCGGGGACTGGCAGCCGGCAGTGGGGAGAGGGCAGGGCCCAGGCGTCTCTCTCTGTAAGGCATCATCCTGGGTACGGACACCACAGAGGTCCCTAGGGACAGACAGCCCAGCCTTCAGGTTTTCCCGCGTCCCCCCACCCCCATACCGCTCTTTTCCTTGGCTTGTCTCCCCACCATACATACTTCCTGGGACTTGAGCAGGAGGCCCCTTGGGGCTAAAGCAATCTGGGGTTGGGGACTTTGGGCCTGTGGTGGGGATTGAAGTTATACGGGGGTCCTGGTTGTTGGGGACTGAGCCAGGAATCAGGGGGCTGAAGTGAAGGGGCGTTGAGAGGCTAAAATCCTGGGAAGCCAGGGCTAGAGGCCTGCAGAGTGGGAGAAAGGGACAAAAGTGAGGAGTCTAGGAGTGGGAGGGAGTGATGGTAGAGAAGCTAGGGAGCTTCCTTGGCCACTCACCTGACCGCCTAGAGGCTGGCCTGGACTCTGAAGCTGAGTGTGAAAATCCTTGTGGCCAAAGTAGGAGGGTTTTGGGGGGGCTGAGGCCTTTTATGGTCTCAGGTCAAGATCAAAGTCCCTCAGGACCCCAGCTGCCTTCTATAGTTACCTAATTAATCTCCTCCCCCAAAATTCCTCCCAGTTAATTGCTAATCGTCAGGAGGAGTCTTTGCCTATGGGGGTGTCCACTCCTGGGTTCCTTCTGGGCAATCTTCCCACTCCCTTCCATGAGCAGAACTGCCTAGTAAGTAACTCTTCCCAGGCTTATAATCTTCTATTACTGGAACCCCAGACACTGAGGACCCTCCTCACCTTGAGCATTCCCTATTTCAGTATCTTCCAGCTCCTACCTCTTTCTCTCTCCCTTCTCTCCTGTCACTTCTCTTTTTTTCCAAATAAATTGTCTCTTGAGTATGCATTTATGCCTACATGTCTTTTGCATGTGTGGATCTCTGTACATGGACACCCGTGTTTGGATATTTTTTAATCCATTTCTCTCAAACAATGAATACTTATTAAGCCCCTATTACTAGGGGTCCTGTTTTAAGAACCCATTGTGTATACGTGTATTTATGAGCCTGCATTTGTGAATGTGTCAGTGTGTAGTCTCTACTTGAGAAGCTCCCACCCAGCCTGGAGCTTGGGCCTGGGATGAGAATTAGGAGACATTTTTGGAGGCTCCAGGATCTGAATAGGGTTAATCTGAAGGGATGGGGAATCTGGACTATTTATGTTTGTGTCTATGACTTTGATCAAACCCACCCTTCTCTTCTGGGCTCCTGATAAACCAGAGGCTCTGTGACCTGATGACCAATTGGTCATCATAGGCATAGAAACATTTAAGCCAGGGACAAAGGATAGTGAGAGAGAGATGATCAGGGAAATGGACAAGTTAAGGACTAGCTATAGGGCTAGAGACAGTTGTCTTACTGAAGTTTAGGTTAGGGATACAGAAAATTTTACTATTAGCATGTTGATTAGAGCTATGGCAGGAATTGTGGTTAGTGGAACATGTAGCTCAGAGAGTTGAAGGTGAAAGGAAACTTTGAAGCAGAATTTTTAAAAATGTCTTATTTTTTAAAATGTCTTTTGGCTTTATAGCACATATATCCCTCCCCCTCATTCAATAAACTTGTAACAAATATTTTAAAGAAGAGAAAAAAACAATTAATTGAAATTAAATATCATTCATGTTTGATAGTATGTACAATATTTCACCTGTATAATTCCTCATCTCTGCAACAAGGGGAGAGAGTTGTATTTTCTTATTTCTTCTTTTTTGGCTAAGTTTGGTCATTGTAATTACACAGGTTCAAGTTTTGTTTTGTTTTTATTGGTTATTTCCATTTACATTGTAGAAGTCATTGTATATATTCTTTTCCTGACTCTGTTTACTTTATTTTGCATATGTTCATGTAAGTTTTTTTATTCTTTTTTAAATTTCTTCACATTTTTCATTTCTTGTAACGATAGTTTTCCGTTATATTTAAAAACCATAATATGTTTAGTCATTCTCAAATCAATCATCATCCATTATGTTTCTATTTCTTTGCTAACACAAAAGGTGCTGCCAAAAATATCACTATTAAGATATGGAACTTTTCTTTTTGACTTTGGCCTCTTTGGGATGTATTCCTACACTGGAATCTCTGAGTCAAACGGTATGAAAATTTTAATAATTTTCTTTCTTTAGAAAATTTTTTGATAGCTTCTATTTCTTACATCATCATAGTTACCCTAAAAACCTTTTCTTCCCCACTCCCTCCCATAGAACTATTCCATAAGACACTTTTTTAGAGTAAAAAAATCACAAAATTGATCAATATATTAAAAAAATACAAAAATGTGTTCTACAATAAGTGTGGAATTATGTTTAGAAGAATTGCACATGTTTAACCTATATTGGATTACTTGCTGTCTAGAGGAGGAGGGGAGGAGGAAGGGAGGGAGAAAAATTTGTAACAAGGTTTTGCAAGTGTATATATTAAAAACTATTTCTGCATGTATTTTGAAAATAAAAAAAAACATTATTAAAAAAAAACCCAAACATGTGCTCTACGTGGACCTACCAGTTCCACAAAGGTGTGGTTTATAAGTGTCTTCTCATATTTCTTCATTCGAGTCTTATTTCATTTTTATAATGTTGTTACATTTACTTTTGATTTTTTTGGTGTGTCTTTTTTTTTCATTTTCCTTATTGTAATCAATGTGTATATTATTTTCTTGACTCTGGTTATTTCACTCTGCATCAGTTCATATAGATCTTTCCATACTTCTCTGTACTCATCCATATAATTTCTTTCAGCACAGTTATATTTCATTATATTCATATACTACAATTTGTTTAGCCATTTCCCAATTGATGGGCATTTACTTTGTTTACTGTCACACACAAAATGCTGTTATAAATGTTTTATAGTACATGGGGATTTTCTTCTTGTTCATGGTTTTCTGAGATAAACCCAATAATTAAGTCTCTGGTTTAAAAGATATAGGCATTTTAATTACTTTCTTTCCACATTTCCAAATTATTTTCAGAATGGTTGGCTCTTCCACATCTTCACAAAGAACATATCAAAGTGCTTGTTCTCACATAACCTCTCTCCAATATGTACTATTTCCGTTTTTGTCCTTTTTTAAAAAAACACTTTGCTAGGCATACAATGAAGCCTCAGAGATATTTTAATTCGTCTGTCTCTTATTACTAGCAATCTGACACAATCTTTCAGGTGATTACTCATTGTAAGTCTCCTTTTGAGAACTTTCATTTCTTTTGACCACTTAGAATATAAACTTTAATAGCAGCATGTGGGAACTAGAAAACTCCTTAGAACACAAATATGATCTCCGTATTTTAGGAAGGATCTTGACAATATAAAGTGTCCAGGAGTGGGTAACCAGTATTAGAAGAGAACCAGAGATATTTCTATGGAAGGAGTTGGGAAACTTATGTGGAAGAAGGAAAGGATAGCTAGCTATCTGCAAGTATTTTTCTTTGAGGAAAACAATTTGGTTTGTTTTTCTTGGTCCTAGAAGGCAGAACTGAATGAAAGTTATAGGGAGGCAAATTTAGATTCAGTATTAGAAAAATCTTTTAAACCATCAGAGCTCTCTAAATATGGATTGAGTTGCTATAGGAAGTAATGAGTTCCCCATTGATGGAATTTTAAAAAAATTATTCTTTATTCATTGTTTTCATTTTTGAGTTCCAAATTCTTTCACTCCCTCTCACACCTCCTTTAGAAGGTAAGCAAGCAAAATGAAATAAATTATAAATGTGAAATATGCAAAACATTTCTTATTAGTGATATCACAAAAAAAGAAAGCAAGAAGATTATACTTCAATTTGTACTCAGAGTCCATCAAGTTCTCTGTTGGGAGGTGGATAGCATTTTTTCATTATGAGTACTTTGGAATTATCTTGGATCATTATACTGATCCAAGTTGTCAAATCTTTCACAGTTGATTGTCAGAAATTTTAAAGACATTTCTGGACAAATTCTGGATTAGATGACTTCTGAGGCACTAGATTGTTAGCTTCATGAGGAAAAGGACATGTCTTGATTATCTCTTCACCTTAATGCTAAACTCTCACCAAATGTTTATTAAATTGAATTGAATTGAATTGAGTTGAATTAAGATATGTTAAACATGAATTGGTTCATAGAATTTGGTCCATATTTATTCAATAGCCCCTCAATATTTATTAAGCACTTGCTGCATGCAGAGTACTATGTTCTGAGCTGGGAGAGGTGCGAAGTTTAAGTTGATATGGTCTTTGTTCTTATGGAATTCATAGATTAAGAGAAGAAAATGAATATACAACTAAACAAATGATAATACAACTTAAAATTCTACTAACCAGTAATCTGAGACAGATGCATTGAGGAGATATAAAATTAAATGTCATGTGAGGTCTTAAGGAGAAAACTGTGACTGACTGTGAGGATCAGGAAAGACTTCCTGGAAGGGGTGACATTTGAGTTGGACTTTGAAGGGAGGGTGAGTAGGAATTCCATAAGCAAAGAGAGAGGAAAAAATCCTTGAAGCATAGGGAAGAGCCCAAGTACAGACACAGAGTTGAGAGAATTCTGGGCATTTTCAAAGAATTATATACTCTCAATTGGAAAGGACTTGAAAGGCCATCTAGTTCAACTCTTCATTTGACCAATAAAGAAACTGAGATCCAGAAAATGAATATTGTCCAAGATGACACAGGTAATAAATGTCAGGAGTGGGATTTGAACCCAAACTCTCTGACAGTGGAACTAATATTGTTTTCACTACCTCACTGCTTTCTTATTAAAGACATGTGACAGGTTCCTAGATCTAGAACTGGAAGGAAACTTAGAAACCATTGATTCCAAACCACTCATTTTAAGAGAAGGAAAATGAGTAACAGAGCAATTAAGTACCTGTTCACAGTTGCATAGCTAATGAGTGTCTGATGTATGATTAGAACTCAAGTCTTCATAATTACTATT
This sequence comes from Antechinus flavipes, assembly GCF_016432865.1. Taxonomy (NCBI): domain Eukaryota; kingdom Metazoa; phylum Chordata; class Mammalia; order Dasyuromorphia; family Dasyuridae; genus Antechinus; species Antechinus flavipes. The sequence goes on from NC_067399.1 coordinate 435,218,061, forward strand.
CTTATTTGTTGCATTGCGCTGCATTGGTTCTGGAGAATAGTGGAGGGGAGTAGCATGAGATAAAGTCTGGATAAGTAACATCACAGTAGATCATAGAGGGCTTTGAGTGCCAGGCAAAAAAAAAAAAAAAAAAAAGAATTCTGTTCAGTGGGTGACAGAAAGCCAAATCAGGAATACAAGTTTACTAGTAGAATGCAAGCTTCTTCAAGACTGGGAAGGTGTCACTTTTGTAATTATATTCCCAGCACCCACCACAGCGCCAACCACACATGGTAAGCACTGAACATGTGCTTATTAGTTAGCCTTGATTTTTGAGCAGAGGAATGTCACAATTACATTCATGCATAAATAAAATTGTTGTGGCAAAATGTGGAGGTTGAATTATAAGGAAAAGACAGTAGAGGTGGGAAGACCTACTAGGGGATTCTATAGCTGGAAACACTCCAGTGAGACCGTCTTGTTTGGATGGTCAGTTTGCTTCTGAGAAATGTCTGAAGCAGCCTCAGCTAATTTTGGCTGGGGACTTTAGCCCCGGGATACATTGGCCCATCTGTGGGGCCAAGGCTAGATTAATGATTGTATAGGTCTACCAAGGGGACTCAGAGCAGGGAGATCCTACAACTGACCCAACCTAGTTTCCTTGTACCCAGAGAGCACATCCAATGCATACTTGGAGCCAGGCTCAGTCCCTAAGGAGGAAGTTTAGGGAAATGAGTCAAGGGGGAATCCCTGTATCCTTATGGGAAAGGATCCTTAACAGAAAAAGACGCATGACAGGTCCCTCCTATGAAATCTGCATGTAATGTACATTTAAAATTTTGATTTTTAAAATATCTTTATTAATGCCTTTTGCCATTCAAATGTTTTCTACCCCTCCTCTTTCATATTGAATTCTTCCTTGTGACAAAGGAAAACAATTAAGCAAAAACATCTAATAAAGATATCACGTCTGACAATGAATAGAGTGAAGCTTGAAGCCAATTGAACCTGAATTTACCCTAATTCTAAACCTCACTCTCCTTACCTAACCCTTAACTTTATTTCTAAATTTCTAAATTATTCTAACATCCATCCTAATCCTCAAGCAAAATGAACTGAGCAGAAAACCAGAAGGATAATTTATATAAACAACAATATTGTAAAGACAAACAGCTTTTTCTTTTTCTTTTTTTGGTGAGGCAATAGGGGTTAAGTGACTTGCCCAAGATCATACAACTGGGGAATGTTAAGTATCTGAGGTCAGATTTGAAACCCTTCAGGGCTGGTGTACCATCTAGCCACCCTGACAATCGTTTAAAGATTTAAGAGCTCTGTTCAATACCATGACTAATCACCATGATGAAGCATGCTGGTCATCTCATGACAAAAAGATGATGGCCTTAGAACATTTCTCCACTGTGACCTAATCTATAAAATATAGAAAGGAATATTCATGTTCTGAATTCATGGGATTTAGAAGGAAACATTTTTTGTAAACTTAGAACTTAAAGAAAACTATGTAAATAAGAATTCTTTATTATTATTGTTTTTCCCCCCTGAGGTAACTGGTGTTAAGTGACTTGCCCAGGGTCCCACAGCTAGGAAGTGTTAAGTGTCTAATATCAGATTTGAATTCAGGTCCTCCTGACTTCAGGGCTGGTGCTCTATCTACTGCACCACCTAGCTGCCCCTGTTTATTATTATTATTATGGAATGGGGAACTGAATAAGATAAAAATGGGAAAGGAAATCCAAAGTCAAACCGTGAGAAGGGTCTTGAGTCCTGAGAATGGACTTTATCCCAGAGATGATGAGGAATCGTGAAAGGTTTTTGAGTAGGAGAGTCACATGATCAGAGTTGGATTTTAAGAAGATTACTCATGGGTTCATTGAATCATAGGATTCAGAGCTAGAATGAACCCTGGAGATTTTCTCTTGTAACTACCTCTCCTGTCGTCTTCTCTTCTCTTTCTGCCTC